>NW_028170348.1:0-65000 GCF_963971535.1 Notolepis coatsorum
CCCTCCTCTCTCCTCCTCCCCCCCTCCCCCCCCTCTCCCTCTCTCTCTTCATCTCTCTCTCTGGTAAAACACACGTATGCAGTCCAGAGGCTCAGGGTAATCTGGCTCTGCCATGAAAAAGAGGCGGTCCAGATAATTAATTAATCTATCTGGCAGCAAGTGTGGCTGGGGCAGAGACGTGAGGCCGGGTTTACAATCCCACCAGGGGAGAGAGAGAGAGAGAGAGAGAGAGAGAGAGAGAGAGAGAGAGAGAGAGAGAGAGAGAGAGAGAGAGAGAGAGAGAGAGAGAGAGAGAGGGAGAGAGAGAGAGAGAGAGAGAGAGAGAGAGAGAGATGAGAGAGAGAGAGAGAGAGAGAGAGAGAGAGACGAGAGAAGGAGAGAAGGAGAGAGATAGAGAGAGAGAGGAGGGGGAAGGGGTGGCTCTGCCCTCAGACGATCTATGGCCTTGTGTGAAATGGAAACGGCTTCCCAGAATGCATTAGGTGTGCACACACGTGCATGTGTGTGACCGGTTGTAGTCGGGTGTACTCTCTGACGGCGTTGTGTTAAGGACGACAGACATGGATGACTGTTGACGGACTTTATTTCCCTCCTGTTAGGTTACAAAGGCAACACAATGCACCAGCATTAGGAATAGTCATCTGCACTGCAGCACGTGAGTCCACGGACCTCCAGGTGGAACTGGCTCATAAGAATGACACATTTTAATATACAATTACATTGGAAAAATATATACACAATTGAATACAAAACGGACACATGGGAGCTACTGTACACACATACCTGTTAGGTTACAAAGGCAACACAATGCACCAGCATTAGGAATAGTCATCTGCACTGCAGCACGTGAGCTATGGTTGAGAAAAGACGTGACTGCATTAACTCCATGTTAACAGTGCACGTGTGTGCAAACTTCCTACATGCTATTAAAGTGCATTTTACCCAGTCAAACCTCCCACAAAACAACTGCACAGGTACATATTAACAACAGTAGTTACATTACAAACTTGTTTCACAGTTTTAGGAATGTAACATACAATATTTAACAACTTTTAGACCGAAGTCTTTCACTGAACATATTAATTAGTGCTCACCTCACGGAGTTCCAGGTGGGACTAACTCACCACCGGAAAGCAGGCAAGATACGTGTCACGGAGGACCGGAAATGTAAGTGTGTCGATTTCAAAATAAAAGCCTTAACTCCCAAAAGTGCAATAAAACAAAACGAAAGGAATGAAATCAACTCAAATCAATAAAATAAAACGTTTAGGAGTATTAGTGGAATGTATTAAAGTGTATTTTGTGATGGGGTGTAATTATCTATACAAGGCAACAAGGCACTTGTTACATTCACCCCACAGAATTACACCTACATCGAAGAAAAAAAAACTGTGCCTACCTCGTGTCACACTAGTCACAAGCTTACTATGAGAACCACACACTGCGGAACAATCCAACGATACCTGTCACCTAATAAAAGGCCAGGAGGGCACCAGGAGTGGCCAACTCCCACCATACCTCCAGGGATAACGACGGTGCCTTATACACCATCCAGCTACACTTGACCATACCATGACGAGGGCACATACACATAAATAAAACTGTTACTCCTTATCACCACAAAGGACACTGTATCAGGCCGTAAGTGCTATACACAACACTGTAGCTGACCTCACACATGTCTGATAGAGGCTTGTGGCTCGAAGCCCATCATACTCTCAAGTTGGACCATTGTCTCTATCAGCCGAAAGACTGGCTTGATGACCCTACCGAACCTGGACGTGTAGTGTTCAGTGGTCTGTGGACCCTGGCTCTGACCAGGCACACTGACACTCATTAGCTCAGGAGTACGCCCTGGTTGTGTGGACACAACACTGTCATCATGCTGGACTACAGCAGGGGGGGAACTCGGTGGAGCAAGCAACAGTGGGGGACTGGTGGCACTTGCCACTGGAAGCTCACTCAGAGCAGGGGACATCCCCTGGGGGGAATACGGACGTAGCCCGTCATCCTCACTCTCCACTGAAGACTGCTCTTGCACCCATGATGCGGTGCGATCCCCATCTCCCATGGAAGGCTCTGCCGCCACACTGTCCGCGTCTGAGGCACTAGCTTCAGGCATGACTGAGAGGGAGGCTTCACCAGGCGCACAGGTGTCGCTGTCCGCGGCTAGACCCTCATCATCAAATGACCCGTCCAAGGGGAGGAAGTTGACCTGAAGCAGGAGGTTCCTGTGGACTGTCTTCTCCCGCCCAGTCCGGTCTCTGATCCGATATATGTGGCACTGTGGTCTGGAAGCGATGACGGTGTAGACGTCCGGCTCCCATTTGTCCGCCAGCTTCCGCTTCCCTCTGGCGCCCTTGTTCGCCACCAGGACCCGATCACCCACCGAGAGGGGCAAGCCCTTCATCTTTTTGTTGTACTGGTCAGCCTGATGCCCCTGTTCCACTGAGGTGTGCCTCTGGGCCAACAGCATAGCAGACTGGAGATCGGCCGCCAGGGACTTCACATAGGCATCATAGTCACAGACCACCTCGTCCTGGAGCACATTCTTAAACAGCAGATCAACTGGCAGACGCGGGACCCTCCCGAACATCAGGTAAAAGGGGGCAAAGCCAGTCGTCTCATGCTGTGTACAATTGTAGGCGAAGGTCAGGCTCTGGACCATCTGGGGCCATCTGTGCTTAGACTCCGATGGCAGGGAGCGCAGCATTCCACCCAGGGTCCGATTGAATCTCTCAGTGCCACCATTCCCCATAGGGTGATACGGAGTGGTCCGGGACTGCGTGACCCCTGCTAACTCCAGCAGCTCCGCCATCAACTCACTCTGGAAGTTCGCTCCTTGGTCCGAATGCAGGCGCTGTGGGAAGCCATACACACAAAAATAGTTGTCCCACAGCTTTTTAGCAACCTTCTTCGCGGTTTGGTCTTTGCAGGGGAAGGCGTGGGCCAGCTTTGTAAAGTGGTCAGTTATGACCAGAACATCCACAGACTTGTTGTTATTATCTTCAGCTGACCAGAAGTCGATGCACACCAGCTCCAGTGGTGCAGAGGTTATTATGCTCTCCAGAGGGGCTCTGGCCGCCGGCTCTGGAGTCTTGCTGAGTACGCATCTGGGACAGTTCCTCACATGGCCCCGCACATCCTTCTCCATGTCATACCAGTAGAAACGCTGACGTACGAGAGACAGCGTCCTAGGTTGACCTTGGTGACCAGCCAAGTCATGCACTCCAGACAGCGCCTCCGACTTCAAGGACTCAGGCAGAACATACTGGAACCTCTTGTGCCTGGTCATGTGGTCCTTCGTAACCCTGTACAATATGCCGTTCTGCATAGCGAGCCTCTCCCACTGCTTCAGCATCCTCAAGGCGGGCTGATCTTCATAGCAGCGCTCGCGTCTGGAGGGTCTGCGGCCCCTTTCAACGTAAAAGATGACTCTGGAGACGGTGGCGTCTTTTCGCTGGCGGGCCTGCAGATCGGCCAACGACAAGGAGGAGACTGCGTCGTGGTCGGCAGTGACAACAGTGGACAGGTGACCCGCCATAGATACTGCCCTGTGTCTTGGCGCAGAGTCCCAGTCTTCCTGGGAGGAAAGCACCGTGGAGGTCTCATCCGCCGACATGGACACATCAGCAACCGCACACCCAGAAGGGGTCACTAGAGCTTGGGGCTGGCATGTCAGACGGAAGATATCCTGCACCCCCCTGTTCTCCACATCACACACTTGCTCCAGAAGAGCAGAGTAAGGCTCGGTCAAGAGACGCCGGCTGAGCGGCCTCACGAAGGGATCTCTGCTCAGCGCATCGGCCACTGTATTCAGCCTCCCAGGCACATGCTTGATGTCGAAGCAGTAAGGGGCCAGCTTGGACACCCAGCGCTGCTCGCATGCGTCAAGTTTAGGCTTGGTCATGATGTACGTGAGTGGATTATTATCAGTCCACACAGTGAACTTGTGACCCTTGAGCCAGTGACTGAATTTGTCACACACTGACCATTTGAGGGCCAGGAACTCCAGTCTGTGGGCAGGATAGTTCGCTTGACTGCGGCTGAGCGACTTGCTCGCAAAGGCGATTGGTCTGGCCTTCCCCTCCCCGACAGGGACTTGAGAGAGCACTGCTCCAATACCGTCCAACGACGCGTCAGTGGAGAGGATGAACGGCCTCTCAAAGTCCGGGTGAGCCAGCACTACACATTCGACGAGCGCCCTCTTGAGCTCCTCAAACGCAGTCTCACAGGCGGGAGTCCAGTCCTCAGGAGTCAGCTTCCGGAACGTACCGGCTCTCGTACGACCAGCACTGGTCTTCCCTTTTCTCTTCTGGCCAGCTGTCAAGGCAAAGAGGGGCTTGGCTATACTGGAGCAGCCATGTATGAAATTTTGGTAATACAACACCATGCCGAGGAAGGATCTCACTCTCTTCTGAGCGGGAGTGCGGCCATCCGACTCCATCAGATCCTCTCTCTGGAAGCCAGAGATGACAGAGACCTTCTCTTGGTCGACAGAGACTCCACTGGCATCGACCACATGACCCAGGAACCTGACCGACCTCTGTAAGAAGTTACATTTCTTCTGTGCGAGCTTGAGGTTGTTCACTCTGAGTCTGCAGAAGACCACCTCCAATCGCTTCAACGCCTCCTCCTCAGACGGCGCAAACACCAGCAGGTCGTCCAAGTAGCACAAGAGGCTGGAGTAGTTGAGGTCGCCAAAGATGCCGAGCATCATACGCATGAAAGATGCCGGACTGTTGCACAGGCCTTGCGGGAGTCTGTTGTACTCGTACAAGCCCAGTGGTGTTGTGAAGGCAGTGTACCGCCGGTCAGACACATGGAGAGGGACGTTGTAGAACCCTGAGGTCAGATCCATGGTGCTAAAGAAAGCGTTCCCACCAAGGGCAGCAAGGCAGTCGGACTGATGGGGCAACGGATGAGCATCTTTGACGGTCTTTGCGTTGAGCCAGCGGAAATCCGTACAGATCCTGAGGTCTCCATTCTTCTTCCACACCATGACCAGAGGTGAGGCATACTCGCTCATCGACTTGGAGATTATCCCCTTCACCTCCATCTCAGTCAACACCTCTCTCAGTTTGTGATAGTCAGCTGGGGGGACACGCCTAAAGGGCAGGCGGAACGGACGGTCGTCCGAGAGGTGGATACGGTGCACAAAGTCTTTGACCTTTCCACAGTCCAGCTTGTCCTTGGAGAAGACATCTTGATACGTCACCAGTAGGTCAGCTAGCCTCTTCTTCCCATCAGGAGACACCTCACATGACTTGATGTTCACGTCCTCCAGTCCACAGTCGGCCAACATCTGCTCAGCATCTAACGAGGAGCCAGGAGAGGCGGAGGAGCTGGAGACACCAGACTGCTGCTGACACAGGCCCTGAGTGATGGACAGATCTTCAACAGCAAGACAAGGTGAGACATCAGCCAGTTTGGCATTACGACGGAGCGTGATGGGGCTCTGTGTCGGGTTCAAGACCTTCATGGGGACCCAGCGGTCGCCCCACATGGGAGTCACCACTCTCCCCACTATGATGTTGCGAGGGGCCGACCTCGCTGAGGTGGGCTCCACAATGACTGTACTCCCAGGAGACACATGTGCACTGGCTGGTAGCTTCCCCCACACTAGATACTCCTGCTGAGGGAGGAGGGTAACCGCCTGGCATAGCTTCACTGTGCCTATCACCCCGGGCGGGTCTGGGCCCGACCAGCGGGAGGTGCAGCTTAAGAGCTCAAGGAACTTCTCACACTCAGGGTCTCTGTTTCTGCAGGACACAAGCTCCCAGTACTTTTCAGTCGACTTCAGCCTTTGGAGAACGGACTTGATTACATTAGTGCCAATTATAAACTCGTCTCTCTGACCTGGCACAACCAACGTAGGAACCACAAATTTTGACCCACAAACTTCAATCTCCAAATCATAGACACACTTTGGTCGAGTAGTCAAGCCACCACAACCAACCAGCACCACATTCACAGGTGCCGGCTGGACACGAGGGAGAACACCAGCGGTTTGTAACTTTTGTTCACCCTCCTCACTGAGCGTGCATGACATACTACCAGAATCCAACATCCCCCTCAATGTGTACTTGTCACTGACTAACACTGGAGCATAAAACAGTTCACTAGCTCCGTTCACTCTCTGTGACCCAACAAAGATGGCTGTTTCGTTTTCTGGAAGTAATCTGCAGCTGTTTACATAGATGGCTTCTAAGTCTGGTTCTCTCTCGAGGGTTTCATTCACTTTGCCCATACTATCCCTCTCATTGCATGGGCTGGCTAGTTTAAAGGGGCAGCATTGACAGGATGGGTCTGAGCGGGTCTGTTGGAGGGAGATGCTGATCCAGCTGATGGCTGGGAGATGCCAGGGCATGAGTCCTCATAGTGACCAGGGCGGAAACATCGGTGGCACAGCCGATAGAGCATACAGTGTTGATAAGTGTTATGCCTGCTGTCTTGACACACTTCGCATGGGTCGTGCTGGTTGTGCGGGTAACTCTGCTGATTCGGTCTGGCCTGGTTGCGCGAATAACCCTGCTGACTTGGTCTGGCCTGGTTGCGCGAGTAACTCTGCTGACTCGGTCTGGCCTGGTTGCGTGAGTGGTACGTCTGCCCATTACTCGGCTGGATGTGGGAGCGAGACGGCTGACCAGGCTGAGCCTGTACTGCTGGGGCCAGCGAGGCCGAACACAGTGAGAGCACACGGTCTAACAAGTCAACCACCTGATGAAGGCCAGGGTCTACAGAGGGGGGACACGCCGGGGCAGGAGTCATTAAGATGGGTGTAGGAGGGCTGAGGGCCTGCGCTGCGGCTAAGACCCTGTGGGGCTCACCAAGCTGTTCATGAGAAGAGCCAAAGGAGGGAGGCTGCTGTGACTGCACAACAGAAGACTGCTGGGCCCCACCATACAGGACAGGAGGGGATGGGCCACCAGCCATGGGGCTCTGACTGCATGCCGAGATGTTAATCTGCTGTGCCCGTGAACTGGATCTCCTTTGGTCTCTCTGGTAACCATCTAGACGCTCCTGGACCTCAGCTGCAGTCCACTGCTCCACAGGCTTCAGCTGGAAGGACATAGCTAGACTGGGATCTGGGCAGTGCGTGATCAACATCATCACGACCTCGGCGCTCGCATCATCAACACACCGACCCCGGCGACGTAGACACTCATCTGCAACATCGATTGCTTTATTCAGCCGGACCCAGTAATCCATCACTCCCTCACTAGGCCTGGGAACCATGGCATAGAAGTCGGCCATGGGCATACTGGAGTATGTCAGCTCGCTGAAGTTACGCTTTAAAATGTCAAACACAGCTGCAGGGGTCATATTGGCAGACAACTCAGGCCGGCTACGCAGTGACACCTTCACTATGTCTCTAGCTTTACCAGTCAACCTGCCCATCACTAGATCACACAATTCTCTGTCGGTTTTACAACTCGCTCTAGACAGATACACTAGCATCATGTCTTCCCACTCATGTATGGAGACTGGCTCAGTGCGATCACCTCTGAAGAACGGAGGTGGTTTAGTCTCCGCCTGCACTATTACTTTCATCCTTGACATGTCTGCACACCCAGAAAAACATTGTGGTTGGGGTGCGGGGACCTTGGGCTCAGGGGCGGGGACCTGGGGCTCAGGGACGGGGACCTGGGGCTGATAACTGGTCTGGTGCATGGCATGCAGAGTAGATGCAATTTGTTCTCCTATCTGTATGGCAAGGTCTGTGACGAGGCTGCCTAAATCCTCTGACCTAGCGAGTTGCGGGGCTGCATCATTGCCATGCGTGATTGGAGTAGATGTGGCCACTGGCCCCACTGCTTCAAACACTGACTGGCGAACTGTAGACTGACTCAGTTCCACAGGTCTTCCCCTCCCACACATAAGAGCTGACTGACCCCTGCCATATACAGGCATCATACCCACCATCTCCAGATCTGGTGGTCCTGCTTCAGACATGTTCAAGAATTAAAAATAAAAATGCTTTAGAGGGCTATAAACAAAAGAAAAGTATGTGTGAATGTGTTAAATGGCCGCTTGTTACTGCTCAGACTTTAAACACTAGACTACACACGAATACATGTAGGCTACTGTATGGCTATCCATTCACAATTTACCAGAACAGATGGGGGGGAAAAAAATAATATATATATATATCTCATTACCAGCCAACCATATAAACAAATTAGTTCCTAATTATATTTACAGTGGGCATGTTAGATAGCAACACTTGTTACTGCTCAAACTTTGAACATTAGACCATAGGCTATCTAATCACAATACATAACAGATGAAAGAAAAAGAAAAAAAAATACAATGGTCTTGTACAACTAGTGTCGTCTCCAATTACTGTATCATTACAATAATATTTACAATTACAATCAATAGCATATTATTATCAAACAAAAACAACCAATATCACATATGCGCTTATCCTATGCGCACACGTTAACGTTCGACGTTGTACTCAGCACAGCCAGTTGAATGAAGAAGCGGCGTGCAGACAGCGTCCCCGGTGGACAGGCGAGCGTTGTCCGTTGTCCGAGGTCAAACGGCACCACGTGTGACCGGTGTAGTCGGGTGTACTCTCTGACGGCGTTGTGTTAAGGACGACAGACATGGATGACTGTTGACGGACTTTATTTCCCTCCTGTTAGGTTACAAAGGCAACACAATGCACCAGCATTAGGAATAGTCATCTGCACTGCAGCACGTGAGTCCACGGACCTCCAGGTGGAACTGGCTCATAAGAATGACACATTTTAATATACAATTACATTGGAAAAATATATACACAATTGAATACAAAACGGACACATGGGAGCTACTGTACACACATACCTGTTAGGTTACAAAGGCAACACAATGCACCAGCATTAGGAATAGTCATCTGCACTGCAGCACGTGAGCTATGGTTGAGAAAAGACGTGACTGCATTAACTCCATGTTAACAGTGCACGTGTGTGCAAACTTCCTACATGCTATTAAAGTGCATTTTACCCAGTCAAACCTCCCACAAAACAACTGCACAGGTACATATTAACAACAGTAGTTACATTACAAACTTGTTTCACAGTTTTAGGAATGTAACATACAATATTTAACAACTTTTAGACCGAAGTCTTTCACTGAACATATTAATTAGTGCTCACCTCACGGAGTTCCAGGTGGGACTAACTCACCACCGGAAAGCAGGCAAGATACGTGTCACGGAGGACCGGAAATGTAAGTGTGTCGATTTCAAAATAAAAGCCTTAACTCCCAAAAGTGCAATAAAACAAAACGAAAGGAATGAAATCAACTCAAATCAATAAAATAAAACGTTTAGGAGTATTAGTGGAATGTATTAAAGTGTATTTTGTGATGGGGTGTAATTATCTATACAAGGCAACAAGGCACTTGTTACACATGCACATACACAATCACACAACGGAAGCATATGCGTGCACACACAAGCATATACGAGCACACACACACTTAGACACATGCACAGACACACACACACACACACAGACAGACACACACCCACACACACACACACACACACACATACACACACACACACATACACACACACATAGATATGCACACACACACACACACGCACGCACACACACACACACACACACACACACACACACACACACACACACACACACACACACACACACACACACACACACACACACACACACACACACACACACACACACACACACACACACACACACACACACACACACACACACACACACACACACACACACAGCTGAAACCATCACAGTCAGGACAGCTGAAACCACCAGTCAGGACAGCTGCAACCACCACAGTCAGGACAGCAGAAATCATCACAGTCAGGACAGCAGAAACCATCACAGTCAGGACAGCTGAAACCATCACAGTCAGGACAGCTGAAACCACCACAGTCAGGACAGCTGAAACCATCACAGTCAGGACAGCTGAAACCATCACAGTCAGCAAGTTCTTTCGACGGTTAAGCTTAGGCACTCTTTTGAAGTTGGTTAAGGTTAGAGTTTGTCTTAGAGCGTGACGGCAAGTTCTTTCGACGGTTACGCTTAGGCACTCTTTCGAAGTTGGTTAAGGTTAGAGTTTGTCTTAGAGCATGGCGATAGAACGCCAGGTAGTTTGCAGGCTGTTCGACGCGGAAATGGGCAAAGACACAGCTCGTCACACTATTGGGCGCACATGTCACATGACCAGAAACGTCAGTGGCCAATCAGATTCACAAATCGCACAACTGCGTTGGTATTAGCATAGACACATCCAGGTTTACACCGTACCAGCCCATAGTAACACTATTCTCATGATGAGGAAGGAGCGTGTTTTACCAGACCAATGCATGCCACACATTATATATTCACAATTAATAAACAGGTTTTACAGGTTTTACATCAAGTCATTCTTTATTTATTGTGCCAAACATCCTGATTGAAACCGGTGATAAAATGACTAGATAGAATTCAAATCTGGAAGTCATTATGTGCATTTATTCCCAGAAATCACAATTCTCCTCTTTGCTGTAGTTACAGTGTAGTACATCGCAAAATTTAACACTTTTGATAAAGCATTGCTCCTGAAATTGTCTTGTTGCGTCTCCAGTTGGTTTGTTTGTGATAGTAAAAAAGAAAAGTTTCCTGTCTGTGATAATTCACTGTAACATTACAAGAAAAAAAGGCTAAAACCTCCCTCCCTGTGTCCAGAAGCTCTCACACTACCGACTGTAACTTAACACTGTGCCTTTCTCAGCGTACTACTGTTTAATAGTATTGCATTCTGATTATGGATGTAAACCTCAAGCTTTACCACAGTATGATATATATATATATATATACGCTCTGCTTAACACTTCAGTGACAGACCTGAGACACCATTCTTTGTATCTGGACAAAAAGATAACAAAATAAATATTCATTGCCTGTTAAAGTAACAATCTGACCAGGGCCGCCTCAGGGGGTGTGCGAGCAGTGCGGTCGCACAGGGCCTCGCGGGAAGGGGGGCCTCGCACAAAAAAAAAAAAAGAAAAAAAAGGGGGTTACATCATGTGTACGCCGGCGTGCATCAGCTGCGTTTGACTATTTCGCGCGTGCAGCTTTGGAGGTTATGCTTAGTTATGCCAGCCAAGACGAAGAGGAACGTCATTCGGCAGATGGACTGAAGATGAAAGTTGTTGCATGTTAGACAGTTCAGTCAGGCTAGCCATGTCAGCTTAGCTAAAGGCAGGGACAGCTAGTTAGCTTTAGCTACGTTATAATATCGAGTGCTAACGTGTGGTTCAGTCGGGATAGCCATGATGATGTCGGCTAGTAGCTAGCTTAGCTAAAGGCTAACTAGCGTTAGCTAACCTAGAGAGAGCGCGTGCAGCATGTTGTTATGCCAAGATGAAGAGGACGGTCATTCGGCAGATGAACTTCGTCAACTCCACGCGGTTGTCTCCATCCTCTTGGACGTTTGGTGAGTTTTTAATGCACTCTATTCTATTCCCGCCGTGGATATATCTCTCTCTCTCTCTCTCTCTCTCTCTCGGGAGCCAAACGGGCCGGCTAGCTGTTGTAGCTAATGTTATATTGAGCCAAAGCGGGCCGGCTAGCTAACGTAGCTAACGTTATATTGAGCCAAACGGGCCGGCTAGCTCAAGTTCAAGTTCAAGTTCTTTAATAGTTGTCATACAGAAGTACAGAATACTTTCATACAAAATGCTTCTTACTGTTACGCTCCAGAGACTGTGCTAGACAAGATAGTATCAAATAACATAATAACATAATATAGCATGAATTTAGAAGAAGAAAATGAGGTCACAGTGTTCGGTATAGACATATGTACAATGTTCTGAGTTACCATATAATATACAATACACAATACTATGCAGTGTACTAATGTACAGTACTATCTAGTGCAAAGCAGAAATGGGATGAGGTACAATTTTAGGTACAATTTACAGTAAGGTGTACGAGTTGTAGTGCAATCCTTCATCCATAAATATAAAGTGTGGGGAGTGGGTGCTACAGTGTGTTTGTTTAAAGTGGGTGTGTGCTATAAAGTGTGTGGAGTGGGTGCTACAGTGTGTTTGTTTAAAGTGAGTGTGTGCGTGTGGATGTGTGTGCTATGTGCGTTTGGTGGTTGTTGTTGTGTAGTGTTCATTCATTGTTCGTTTAGCAGCCTGATGGCCTGGGGATAGAAGCTACTTCTGAGTCTTTCTGTGCTCGCCTTGAGACTCCGGTATCGCTTGCCTGACCGCAGCAGTTCAAAGAGGCAGTTGTTCGGGTGACTGGAGTCTTTAATGATTCTCTTAGCCTTGCCCTTGCAACGCTTGTAGTAAATGTTCTGGAGGGTGGGGAGCCCCCCTCCAATTGTGCGTTCGGCTGAACGTGTCACTCTTTGTAGTCTGCTTCGGTCTTGTGCAGTGCTATTCCCAAACCAGGAGGTGATGTTGCCGGTCAAGATGCTCTCTATTGTACATGAGTAGAAGTTCTTAAGGATCTTCTGGCTGACTTGGAACTTCCTTAGGCGCCTGAGGAAGTAGAGGCGTTGTCGTGCCTTCTTCACCACACTGTTAATGTGTGTGGTCCATGTCAAGTCCTCGGATATGTAGGCTCCGAGGTACTTGAAGCTGTTGACTCTCTCAACCGGTGCCCCGTCGATGCTGAGGGGGCTGTAGTCCTTGACCCCCGACCTCCTGAAGTCCACAATCATCTCCTAGCTGTTGTAGTAGCTAACGGTGTGTGGCCTGGTGTCCGTACCTGGCTACTCTATTTGCAGTTAGCCTATTTAGCTGGTGACGGCCATTGGCTCCTTGCTACTTTGTTTTCTCTGGTATAGACCCTCTTCTCTTTGGATTTAAGTGTTGATCTTTGTCCTTTTGGATCTATGTATATTCATGTTGCCTTTCTGAAGTTATCTTTTCCTTCTGTTTTGTTCTTCCATTAAAAGTTGAATATCCTTTAGGGGCTCATATTTGCTTATCTCTCTCATACATGCTCTCTCTCTAACACACACACACAGACATGCTCTCTCTCTCTAACACACAAACACACATGCTCTCTCTCTCTTTCTAACACACACAGACATGCTCTATATCTCTCTCTAACACACAAAATGACATGCTCTCTCTCTCTATATTTATCTCTCTTTCTAACACACATATACATGCTCTCTCTCTAACACACACACACAAACAGACATGCTCTCTCTCTATCTCTCTCTTTCTAACACACACAGACATGCTCTATCTATCTCTCTCTCTTCAATTCAAATGAACTTTATTTCACATTCTTGTATTTCTCCCAGTAGGTATGGGAGTTTTGAGTTATTGTCGATGTTTTCAAAGTCTCTTTGGGTGTTTGCAATTTGTGGGAAGTATGTCTTGGTATAGTGGGCAGGTTGTTAAGAAGTGGAGCTCGGTTTCCACCTCATCTTGTGTGCAGTGGGTCTGTCTTCGCTTGGGAGCCAGGTCTGCCTATGGCGGCCTTTCTCGATGGCTAGGCTGTGCTTGCTGAGTCTGTACATAGTCAAGGATCTTCTTAGTATTGGGTCAGTCACAGTGCTCAGGTATTCTGCCACTGTGTACTCTCTGTTTAGGGCCAAAATAGCATTTCAATTTGCTCTGGTTTTGGGTTGTTTCTTTCCAATGTGTCTCTCTCTCTCTCTCTCTCTCTCTGGCCTTGCTCTGGTGGAGGGTCAGGGGCATTGCCGGGTCTGTGCAGCGATAACACTGTATATTGACTGTAGAACGGGAGCTCTCTCTCGCTCTCTCTCTTGCTATATGTTGACTGTATCATGCCCAGCCTGGGGCAGCGCTATTATTTAAGAATATGTTGACTGTATGAAAAAAAAAATATATATTTATATATCTTTTTTTTTCTTTTTTTTTTTACCTTTTAGGGGTAATTTCTCCCAGGCGGCCCTGAATCTGACTCAATATATATTGCAACGAGCTGTCTTTCCAAGCGACGTATCGATCCGAATATCTGTTTACCCCTAATTCTGTAACACAGAGACGCATTTACAGATGTAGATGTTGTATGTGTATTACCGTGTTGGTGTAGGATTATCAGACTCATTATAATGCACAATACGGTGGCCATATCATAGCCACAGCTCTCCTGTGTAAACATATGGTTCTTTGGTGTATTCTTACAGTAGCTTGTCCCTCCTCTGATACCAGCTACAGAGCTGCAGAGCCACAGAGAAGGTGGTCTGAATATCCCACAACCCGTTATTACTACCCCAAAATGTTCCCAGCCGTTGTCAAGCCGCTAAGTACAAAATGGTGAATAGCAGACACGGGGAGAGAGATCATTGCCGCTCGCGCCGGGAAATTTGGCAAGCGCCTTTCCCGCGAGACTCAGATGAAACGGTGCCTCAACCCCCGAAACTGTCATTCTTAATGAAATGGTAATTACAAAGCCAGCGGAACAGCTGAGGGGCTCGCCGAGGCCCACCGGGCCCAGCCACCAGAACAAACCTGCTACAACAACCTGCAGAGAGGAGGAGAGGGAGGGAGGGAGAGAGGGAGAGAATTAAAGAGAAAACTCAGAGAGAGAGGAGGAGGGAGAGGTGGAGTGAGGGAGGCGGCTGAGCAATAAAGAGAGAGAGAGGGGGGGAGAGAGAGAGAGAGAGAGAGAGAGAGAGAGAGAGAGAGAGAGAGAGAGAGAGAGAGAGAGAATGAGGGAGGTAGAGAAATACCACTTTCATTTGAGATTTGTTTTAATTGTGGGATCTAATAGGCATTCAGCAGGAGCCCTCATCAATAACACTGCTGGGTGTGTGTGTGCGTGTGCGTGTGTGTGTGTGTGTGTGTGTGTGTGTGTGTGTGTGTGTGTGTGTGTGTGTGTGTGTGTGTGTGTGTGTGGGGGGTGGTTAAAAGGGGCCACGCGGCGCCGGGTAATTGATTGCTTTGTAAGTGAACGTGTCTTTAACCTTTGGGAGGTCAGGCCACAGCCGGACGCCATCACTTCTGCCGGGGGTTTGAACTGCTTCCAGCCGTTTGTCTTGCGCCGCTCCCTCGTCTCCGGGGCCCATTTGTCGAGCGTGAGATGCTTTAGGTGTTTAGATTACAGGCACGATGGGGAAACAAAGGGGGAAATGCCACCCAAAACAAGAACCTGGACCTCCCGCCGCTTCTCCGGCCGGGCAGGAGGCCAGCTACCTGGGGTTCCCGAGGGGAGGTAGGGGAGGGGGGCCCTGCTGAAACACGGGCCTCCGCGGAGCCCCCCGCCCCGAGACACATACAGCCGGCGCGGGACTTGAATCGCCGCCAGGACGGAGACTGAACGGCA
This sequence comes from Notolepis coatsorum, assembly GCF_963971535.1. Classification (NCBI taxonomy): domain Eukaryota; kingdom Metazoa; phylum Chordata; class Actinopteri; order Aulopiformes; family Paralepididae; genus Notolepis; species Notolepis coatsorum. The sequence goes on from NW_028170348.1 coordinate 15,294, forward strand.
GCCAATGTGGAGATTGAACCGCCGCCAAAACAGTGACATGAGATAGAGCCAGAATGGTACCTTGAGACGGAGCCAAAATGGCAGCCAGAGACTCGGGAGGGGGGCTCCGAGAGGGAGGCTCGTGAGGGAGTTTGGAGCGGCTGTTTCCTCAGTGTGACTCTCTCCGTGTTGGAGGCCTTCAAGTGCCGTCGTCCCAGGTATTTAGGCCTGTCTGTCTGTCTGTCGGGCTTCTGGGGAGAAGCTAAACATGATTTATCTAGCAGATTATCAGGGCCACTAGCCGTGGAATCACTCACACCGACCCCCTGGAGAGGAAGGTCACACGCCCCTGCACCTTACAGGACCACCGCTCGTGACAAGGTCGCGGCACCCCTCTCTCTCTCTCTCTCTCTCTCTCTCTCTCTCTCTCTCTCTCTCTCTCTCTCTCTCTCTCTTATTAGGGTCTCTCCGCTGCCAGGGGAACGATTTACCGCTGATCCTGATTGTCATAACACATTGACAGGGAAAGTCAAAGTACTACTGTCTGCTCTAAGAGCAGGTGTGAATTATGGCGGTGTATTTTCAGACGTGTCTGTTTGTCACCGCAAGGTATAGAACAGTGTTTGTTTTTTGTGTGTGTGTGTGTGTGTGTGTGTGTGTGTGTGTGTGTGTGTGTGTGTGTGTGTGTGTGTGTGTGTGTGTGTGTGTGTGTGTGTGTGTGTGTGTGTGTGTGTGTGTGTGTGTGTGTGTGTGTGTGTGTGTGTGTGTGTGTGTGTGTGTGTGTGTGTGTGTGTGTGTGTGTGTGTGTGTGTGTGTGTGATGTATTTCCTTCCAGGACGAACCGTTACATCTGACAGCCAGTAATATGAACTCAGTGTGAAGATGGAAACACACTCAGACAAGTGCCAGTTCAGACTGAGACACAATATCTACTAGTGGAGACGTCAGAACCATCACTTTATTCTCCAACGTAGAGATACTTGACTTGATTATCTGATGTGGAGATACAGTAGAATATGACTTGGTTATCTGATGTGGAGATACAGTAGAATATGACTTGATTATCTGATGTGGAGATACAGTAGAATATGACTTGGTTATCTGATGTGGAGATACAGTAGAATATGGAGACATGTTTTTATCCTCTAGTCTAGTTGATCCACTGAGCTCTTCATACAAGGACTGACACTGACGCTTTTATCCAAAGCGACGTACACGTTCTGTACAACAAGTCAGCAGGAAGGGTACAACTCTGGCAGCTAAGTAAGATTGTTCGTCAAACAGTGTTGAACTTGAGTGCTACAGTCTTGAGTGCATACTGTAGTTGTATAGACATATTAGCATATATTAGGTAATAATATAAGCAAGGTAGATTCCTTAGTAGTAAAGTGCATAATAGTAAAAGACAGTACGATCAGATATTGATTGAAGAAGTGTGTTTTATTGGGCGGGTTTCATCTGTCCTGACTGTGGTGGTTTCAGCTGTACTGACTGTGGTGGTTTCATCTGTCCTGACTGTGGTGGTATCAGCTGTCCTGACTGTGGTGGTTTCAGCTGTACTGACTGTGGTGGTTTCTTCTGTCCTGACTGTGGTGGTTTCATCTGTCCTGACTGTGGTGGTTTCAGCTGTACTGACTGTGGTGGTTTCATCTGTCCTGACTGTGGTGGTTTCAGCTGTACTGACTGTGGTGGTTTCTTCTGTCCTGACTGTGATGGTTTCAGCTGTCCTGCCTGTAGTGGTATCAGCTGTCCTGACTGTGATGGTTTCAGCTGTCCTGACTGTGATGGTTTCAGCTGTCCTGACTGTGGTGGTTTCAGCTGTCCTGACTGTGGTGGTTTCTTCTGTCCTGACTGTGATGGTTTCATCTGTTCTGACTGTGATGGTTTTAGCTGTCCTGACTGTGGTGGTTTCATCTGTCCTGACTGTGGTGGTTTCAGCTGTACTGACTGTGATGGTTTCATCTGTTCTGACTGTGATGGTTTTAGCTGTCCTGACTGTGGTGGTTTCTTCTGTCCTGACTGTGGTGGTTTCATCTGTACTGACTGTGGTGGTTTCTTCTGTCCTGACTGTGGTGGTTTCTTCTGTCCTGACTGTGATGGTATCAGCTGTCCTGACTGTGATGGTTTCAGCTGTCCTAACTGTGATGGTTTCAGCTGTCCTGACTGTAATGGTTTCATCTGTCCTGACTGTGGTGGTATCAGCTGTCCTGACTGTGATGGTTTCAGCTGTACTGACTGTGGTGGTTTCAGCTGTCCTGACTGTGATGGTTTCAGCTGTCCTGACTGTGGTGGTTTCAGCTGTCCTGACTGTGGTGGTTTAAGCTGTCCTGACTGTGATGGTTTCAGCTGTACTGACTGTGGTGGTTTCAGCTGTCCTGACTGTGATGGTTTCAGCTGTCCTGACTGTGATGGTTTCAGCTGTCCTGACTGTAATGGTTTCTTCTGTCCTGACTGTGGTGGTTTCAGCTGTCCTGACTGTGATGGTTTCATCTGTCCTGACTGTGGTGGTTTCAGCTGTCCTGACTGTGATGGGTTCAGCTGTCCTGACTGTGGTGGTTTCAGCTGTACTGACTGTGGTGGTTTCAGCTGTACTGACTGTGATGGTTTCAACTGTCCTGACTGTGATGGTTTCAGCTGTCCTGACTGTGATGGTTTCAGCTGTCATGACTGTAGTGGTTTCAGCTGTCCTGACTGTGATGGTTTCAGCTGTCCTGACTGTGATGGTTTCATCTGTCCTGACTGTGGTGGTTTCAGCTGTCTTGACTGTGATGGTTTCAGCTGTCCTGACTGTGGTGGTTTCAGCTGTACTGACTGTGGTGGTTTCAGCTGTCCTGACTGTGATGGTTTCAACTGTCCTGACTGTGATGGTTTCAGCTGTCCTGGCTGTGAGGTTTCAGCTGTCCTGACTGTGGTGGTTTCAGCTGTCCTGACTGTGATGGTTTCAGCTGTCCTGACTGTGATGGTTTCAGCTGTCCTGACTGTGATGGTTTCAGCTGTCCTGACTGTGATGGTTTCAGCTGTCCTGACTGTGAGGTTTCAGCTGTCCTGACTGTGGTGGTATCAGCTGTACTGACTGTGATGGTTTCAGCTGTCCTGACGGTGGTGGTTTCTTCTGTCCTGACTGTGATGGTTTCAGCTGTCCTGACTGTGATGGTTTCAGCTGTCCTGACTGTGATGGTATCAGCTGTCCTGACTGTGATGGTTTCAGCTGTACTGACTGTGATGGTTTCAGCTGTCCTGACTGTGATGGTTTCAGCTGTCCTGACTGTGATGGTTTCAGCTGTCCTAACTGTGATGGTTTCAGCTGTCCTGACTGTGATGGTTTCATCTGTCCTGACTGTGGTGGTATCAGCTGTCCTGACTGTGATGGTTTCAGCTGTACTGACTGTGGTGGTTTCAGCTGTCCTGACTGTAATGGTTTCAGCTGTCCTGACTGTGGTGGTTTCAGCTGTACTGACTGTGATGGTCTCAGCTGTCCTGACTGTGATGGTTTAAACTGTCCTGACTGTGATGGTCTCAGCTGTCCTGACTGTAGTGGTTTCAGCTGTCCTGACTGTGGTGGTATCAGCTGTACTGACTGTGATGGTTTCAGCTGTCCTGACGGTGGTGGTTTCTTCTGTCCTGACTGTGATGGTTTCAGCTGTCCTGACTGTAGTGGTTTCAGCTGTCCTGACTGTGGTGGTTTCATCTGTCCTGACTGTGATGGTTTCAGCTGTCTGTCCTGACTGTGGTGGTTTCAGCTGTCCTGACTGTGATGGTTTCAGCTGTACTGACTGTGATGGTTTCAGCTGTACTGACTGTGATGGTTTCAGCTGTCCTGACTGTGATGGTTTCAGCTGTCCTGACTGTAGTGGTTTCATCTGTCCTGACTGTGATGGTTTCAGCTGTCCTGACTGTGAGGTTTCAGCTGTCCTGCCTGTGGTGGTTTCAGCTGTCCTGACTGTGATGGTTTCAGCTGTCCTGACTGTGATGGTTTCAGCTGTCCTGACTGTGATGGTTTCAGCTGTCCTGACTGTGATGGTTTCTTCTGTCCTGACTGTGGTGGTATCAGCTGTCCTGACTGTGATGGTTTCAGCTGTACTGACTGTGATGGTTTCAGCTGTACTGACTGTGATGGTTTCAGCTGTACTGACTGTGATGGTTTCAGCTGTACTGACTGTGATGGTTTCAGCTGTCCTGACTGTGATGGTATCAGCTGTCCTGACTGTGATGGTATCAGCTGTACTGACTGTGATGGTTTCAGCTGTCCTGACGGTGGTGGTTTCTTCTGTCCTGACTGTGATGGTTTCAGCTGTCCTGACTGTGATGGTTTCAGCTGTCCTGACTGTGATGGTATCAGCTGTCCTGACTGTGATGGTTTCAGCTGTCCTGACTGTGATGGTTTCAGCTGTCCTGACTGTGATGGTTTCAGCTGTCCTAACTGTGATGGTTTCAGCTGTCCTGACTGTGATGGTTTCATCTGTCCTGACTGTGGTGGTATCAGCTGTCCTGACTGTGATGGTCTCAGCTGTCCTGACTGTAGTGGTTTCAGCTGTCCTGACTGTGGTGGTATCAGCTGTACTGACTGTGATGGTTTCAGCTGTCCTGACGGTGGTGGTTTCTTCTGTCCTGACTGTGATGGTTTCAGCTGTCCTGACTGTGATGGTTTCAGCTGTCCTGACGGTGGTGGTTTCTTCTGTCCTGACTGTGATGGTTTCAGCTGTCCTGACTGTGATGGTTTCAGCTGTCCTGACTGTGATGGTTTCAGCTGTCCTGACTGTGATGGTTTCGCCAATCAGATTAGCAAAACGCACAACTGCGTTGGTATTAGCATATAGGCAACCTGGACAGCACCGTGGGGAAATGGATATGCTGCCCCACTCAAGCCGGCGCTGCAACCCTTCTTCTTCTAAACCTACGGGCCCCTCCTGGGGCCCAAATACCACTGCTGCTTCTCTGTATCGTAATTCTTTGAGTATTTGCGCTATCGGAAAAAGCTCAGCGTCGTCTGAAAGCCAAGGACCAGAGGTTTATTCATATATATTGCCTTTTACAAAAACTGTGGGAGTTATTGAGGAAGTAAACACAAGTAGAATTCTACCTGCTTCAAGGTCAACGACTAAGGTAAAAATTCCGCCTACATTTTTTTTTGTAAAAATGTGCCTAAAAAGCATCATCTAAAAGGCCAGGGTTCAAAACATTTATTGCAGTTGCATAATAGTTCCATGTTCAACATTTACATGTGATAAGCTAAATGCATGGGCAATTGCAGTGTCTACTTCACTAAAAACCTGTAAAAATCCCATTCCGATTTTTGTTTCCCTTGTCTAATAACAGTTTGATACACACTCAAAACATACAGTAAGCTCAAACAATAACAGACATTCAAAGCTGAAGAAGTTCTGAAAAAAGGGTGAAAAGCACTTACTCACAGCTCATTCTCTGACAATTACACAGCAATAACAACTACATACCAAATGGACTGGCTCACAAGGGTTTTATCAGATCTGTCTAATAAGACTTTTATTCTCAATGACTTCTTCTATGGAAGCCGAGAACGGCCACGTCTTTATTTAAAATTGTATTGCCTTTTTCTCGAGATAACGACTTATTATTTCATTATCTCGATTATAACAAAGTCTGTTTTCTTGTAATAACAAAGATGAATTTATTTCATTTTCTCGTGATGTTCAGTACAGCAACCGACAGACAGTGGCAGCTCTTGAAGGCTGAAATCAGGACGGCGTGATCACATGAACTGGATAACTGGAGTTCTGCACATGTTTCTGGATAATTATCCCACCAAAACAAGTCTTCTGTTATATCAAGTTAATGAAATAAATAAATGAATCCGTTATCACGAGAAATCGATCTTTGTTATATCGAGATAATGAAATAAATGAATCCGTTATCACGAGAAAACGATCTTTGTTATATCGAGATAATGAAATAAATTAATCCGTTATCACGAGAAAACGATCTTTGTTATATCGAGATAATGAAATGAATTAATCCGTTATCACGAGAAAACGATCTTTGTTATATCGAGATAATGAAATAAATGAATCCGTTATCACGAGAAAACGATCTTTGTTATATCGAGATAATGAAATAAATTAATCCGTTATCACGAGAAAACGATCTTTGTTATATGCAATAAATGAATCCATTACCATGATAAAACAGCAATAAAATAATAAATAAAGACGTGGCCGTTCTCGGCTTCCGTACTTCTATATCTTCCGTGGACTAGAATTCTTGCTGGTGACGAAACCTGGCTGAACATTGGTGAGCTTGCACCTCTCATTGAACTATGTCCTTCGGACTGTGACTATTTCAATACGCCTAGACCCTCTGGTCTAGCATTTTAATTGCCACCTCGACGTCCTTCTCCAGTTTCGAAGTGCAGTTAATTCGAGTAGGATCTGTAAATCCCTTACTAATTGCCCGTGTGTATCGTCCCCCGAAAACACATACAGATTTGATCTCACAATTTCGCAGACTTCCTATCACAGATCATGCCCAGCTATGAGAGACTCTTGATTCTTGGTGATTTTAATATCCATGGCATGTCTGCTGTCCATCCAAACCATTAGTTAGTGAATTTATGCATTTCATTTAATCTTTTAATCTCACCCCAACACATAACTGGTTCAACTCATACATTTGGGTATAGGCTACACTTGACCTGGTTTTGTCATTTGATTTGCCTATTTACAATCTGGGAAAAAATGTACCCATGTCTTTCAGATCACTGCACTATTATGCTTGATGCATCCCTGCCTGTTCTGCCCTCAATCTCCCCTCCCTGTGCGCTGCTCTCACTACATTAACACTTCCACTGCCAATATGTTCTCTGCTGCCTTCATAGCCGCTCCTAATACCTGCATTATTGAGGCTTCTCCACCTCAAGTCAGGACAGAGAAGAAGAAGAAGAAGAAGTCTTTAATTGTCATGCAGATTAACACACACATGCGAGATGGGCGACACACAGGACATGCACTGAGTTGCAGAGGAAATGTCTCTCTGCTCTTTTCCCATCCCGTTGTCCTTCCCCCCAAGGGCAGCCGGGAGCAGACACAGGCAGTGGTGTGGGGCCGAGCCCAGGGACCAATCCAAGTGCTCCTGTTTGTCTTCGTCAGGGACGTGACAGCGTTAGTTATCTGTTCTGCATGTGTTTCCATTGAGTTCATCTTATTGGGAGTGGAAACCCTTGCAAGCACGGGGGAGAACATGCAAACTCCACACAGAAAGGCCCGGGAGATACCCCACCTGGGTACCTGGCAACACGGAAACCTGGTCCCCAAGTGGGAATCGAACCCAGGACCTTCTAGCTGTGAGGCAACAGTGTTAACCACTACACCACCGTGCCGCACTTGAGAGGAACTCACTTCTTTGTTTAATTCCACCTGCTCCTCCATTCCTGACTCCGTTGCCCCCCTCAGAGTAAAAAACCCTGAGCCTAAATCCCAACCATGGCTAAATTACATCACTAGAGCCTTATGGAGGCAATGCAGAAAAGCTGAGCACAGGTGAAAACAAAACAAACTACATGTTTATTCTAATTTCAAAGGACTATCATAATCCTAAGGTCCTCTTCACCACTATAAACTCTCTCACATGTCCTTCTCCCAGACCCAGCCTAGATGGCTCAATTTGACAAATTCTCTAAATACTTCATCCCAGATAATCTGCACAGCGCCAGCATCCAAAAAACAGTGCATGTCCACCTCTCAGGGAAGAGAGACCCACAGCCTACAAAGCGTGACAAATAACTGACGCTGGAATGTCACTTCAGTCAGGAGGCTTTTCTCAACATACAGCACAATGAAAATAACCGCTTGTAGAGCAGCAATATGGAAAGGATATTGGACAACTTCCAGGAGCGTTTGACCAGGGCAGTAGCAGAAGAAACAGGTATGAATGACAGGAGGGACATAGACTACTCACACGGAGAAGAAATGCCTTTCTCTGTACAGCCTACTAGTAGTGGCATCAGCGTGTATTTCAGCCTGGCCGGATGGCGGCTGGAACGAACACTTCCTGGTAGCGAGCAGGCGACGGGAGCGGCAAACATTCCCCCACGCATGGTTCTCCTGTTACATGACGAGAGAGAGAGTGTGGCGTGTAGATACACAAGTGACAAAGTGTCCTGGTGAGTAATTTAACTATAGTATAAAGCGTTTATCATTATTGCATTATCATGTCGCTAGGTTTATGTGCACTGTCTAGTTGTTTATACCGTGTTTGGTCTTCCCTAGGGAACGATGGGGCGTTGTGCTTGCGCCTGGCGATACAAAGGTATCGCTCGCTTCTTTTGCTTATGGTTACACACACGCACAGACTGTTTGGTATAAATAGTAATACAGACGACCTGTCCTGGTTGGGGGAATAAACGTACCGTTGCGGTCCGGGTGTGTGCTGTTTACTACGCCGGGTGTTTCATTCAGTCATTCAAAGTGTAAGTCTAGCTCTCTCTCGTTTGTGTCTATTGCCATGCATTCCATTGTATCGTTATGTGACTATGTGTGAGTGTTTTATGATAAATGTGGTGAAGCTAAATGGTAATTATAAATGTTTGCCGTATAGTGTGCAAGAAGCAGCATTTTGAGTATATTCATGAACTGGGGTTGTTATGTAAGGGATAATGTATAGCTACGAGGTCATTGTCGCAAAATAATTGACCGATACAGAGTTTAGAACACCGAGGCGCAGCCGAGGTGTTTTAAACGTCAGTGAAGGTCAATTATTTTGCGACAATGACCGAGTATAGGCTATACATTATCCCGTTTATTACATGGCTATTACATTACTAACAATATACCTAATTCATCGACAAGACAAGATCAAATGCAGACGCAGTTGTTCTGTGGCTCTGTCAGCCCAAATAAAGTGATTATTATTAGCGGCAGCCGGCAGGTCTGTGGTCTGATTGCATGACTGAGTGCAGCTGTGCATATGCTGAGCAGCACTGATACAGTGTGTGTAGTGGGCTTGATTGGTCCAGCTGCGCACAGCGGTCATTATTGTTCGGCAGAGGTCCGTTATCGAGTAATATCGGACCTCTGACGAGCGCTATTGACCAATCACAAGCAAGCATTTCGGCGAATGTGAAAACGCCATGTAATAAGCTTGGATATTCATTGTTCCATTTCCGTATCATAACAGGTGGTGATCAACAGGTGGTCACTGCTTTGGCCTACCTTAGGTTAGGGTGAGCATTAGTGTGGGATTCAGTCTGTCAATCTTTTTATTAGATATATTGTGACAATTATATTCGTATCAAAGGCAACTTACTTATACCATTGTGATAACTATTTGTATTAAAGTCAACTTATTCTTATATTACAATATTCAATAAAGATAATTATATTAAATCTAATTGCTTTGTATGTCTGTTATATACCCTAAGCCTCATGGTTACATAATCAAAGATTTTATTTTAAATAGTATGATATCGTAAGAAAGGGGCAGGACTAAATAAGCTGTGCTTCCTTTTGCCTCTTCTTCAACTCATCCTTGTTTGTTTTTCTATGGAAAAAGATGGACTCATTTGTTTGTTTACATTGTGTCTTTACTGTGTATGTTTGTTGTGTTCGAGATAAATAAAGATCAGGAACATTGCCCATCTACGCCCCTCACTATCCTTCTCTGCTGCTGAAACACTGACCCATGCACTCATCACTTTCCGACTGGACTATTGCAACAGCATTCTGTATGGCACATCCACCAAAATCCTCAACAAACTACAATACGTCCAAAACTCTGCTGCTCGCATGCTCACCTCCACCCGCCGCTCCGACCACATCACCCCCATCCTCCATGATCTCCACTGGCTCCCCCCCCATCATATACAGGATTCAGTTAAAAATTCTACTCATCACCTTCAAAGCCCTCAACAACCTGGCTCCCTCCTACCTCTCTGACCTCCTTCTCCACCACATGCCTACCCACTGCCACAGGTCCGCAAATGCTAACCTCCTCCAATAATAATAATAATAATAATAATAATAATAATAATAATAATAATAATAATAATAATAATAATAATAATAATAATAATAATAATAATAATAATAATAATAATAATAATAATAATTATTATTATTATTATTATTATTAATCAATCAATTAAAAATTGCTTGTGTATCTGAATAATTCCTGCAGCTTTTCCTTATGTGAGCAACGGTCAAAATCCAGCTAGATGCCCCCTAGATTAATTTCCGTTCTGTCTCGCACCGAAAGTCCATATCAAAATGTCTTAATCCTTGGATAATATTGCAGTAATTTATGGATATAATGGTGCGGCTGCTCATCAGCGGCCTGGCAGAGGAATAAAGTGAGGCTCTCAACTAAAATGACAAAATTAACAACTTGGATGTAGGCCTACAATAGACCTGTTTATTTAGTGGATTTATACATTCAATAGGGATTCAAGCTGCCTATGCCAGACAGACAGACAGACAGACAGACAGACAGACAGACAGACAGACAGACAGACAGACAGACAGACAGACAGACAGACAGACAGACAGACAGACAGACAGACAGACAGACATACAGACAGACAGACAGACAGACAGACAGACAGACAGACAGACAGACAGACAGACAGACAGACAGACAGACAGACAGACAGACAGACAGACAGACAGACAGACAGACAGACAGACAGACAGACAGACAGACAGACAGGCAGGCAGGCAGGCAGGCAGGCAGGCAGGCAGAGAGGCAGAGAGGCAGGCAGGCAGACAGATGACAGAGTACTGTAAATGTGTCTACTGATAATCTAATAAATACAGATAATACCACTAATAGGCTACATACAGATAATACCACTAATACACACAGATAATACCACTAATACATACAGATAATACCACAAATACATACAGATAATACCACTAATACACACAGATAATACCACTAATACATACAGATAATACCTGCTAAAGCGCTTTTCTCAGACTCAAAGAGCTTTACAACGTAGGGTTAGGGAAATTGCCTCCTTCACCACCACTGGTAGCACCCAGCCTTGGGCGACGCAGGCTCAATGGCTGCCATACACTGGCACCAGGCACACATCACACTACACAATGGCTGAACGGCTCAGGAGACAGGGATTGATATCAGCCAATTAAGGGGAAGGGATGATTAGGTGGCCTTGATGTCAGAGATCTGATTGGGAATTTGGCCAGGAACCCCCTACTCTTTGCGATAGGTGTCCTGGGTTCTTTAACAACGGAATTCAGTCAGGACCTCGGTTTAGCGTCTCATCCGAAGGGCGGCACTCGCAGCTGTACGGTGTCCCTATCACCGTAACAGGGGCCTTGTTACTGACAGGTCCAGAGGACAGAATGCCCCCTGCTGGACAACAACAACACTTTCCGACAGCAGCCTTGGCCGGGGCTCGAGCCGGAGATCTTCCGCTCATGAATCCGGAGCTCTACTCATGTAGCCATGCTGCCGGACACACACAATGGTCTGGTTATGAGACTAATACAGCAGTAGCCAATGCATCTAAGGATTATTTATTCTACTTTGTACCCAGTTTGATTGATTGATTGAACAGTTTATTAACAGATTGCAGAATGGGTACAGTACAGTACAGCTCAATACATACAATTGTTAAGGGGATGCAGACCCGAGAAAGACTTTCGACTTGTTTACATCAGGGTCCCCCATTTTCAATTCATCATAACATATATGACATACATGACATACAGATAGACAGTACTGCTACATCTATACATTTATGACATATCAGATTTGCAAATACAGTACTGTTTGTGATACAAAAGTGTCCAGAAAAGGAGTGTATATACATTTGGCATAGAAACTGTACATTGGAGGAGGTTGGTTGGGTGGGGTGGGGTTGGGTGGGTTGGGTGAGGGCTGTACATTGGAGGTGGGGGGGGGGGGGGGGGGGTTGGGAAGGGGACACACACACATTTTACACTGTACATTGGAATATTGACAAAGCCTTACTTGGTCATTTACTGTACAACTAGGTTAGGACATTAGGCAGTCATTAGGCAGAAGCTGCAGAGAAAGGCAGCTACTTAGCACTAAACATCTATAATTTCCACATGATCTGTGTGACCTTTTCCATAATCTATGAATGTCAATATTCATATAATTGCCTATGAAAAGTATGTTCGCATTCACTAATGTGTGCATCTGAATCTTTGTGTGTCTGTATGTGTACATGTATGCATGTGTGTGTATATATGTTTGCGTGTTAATGCATGTGTATGTGTGCGTGTGTGTGTGTTTGTGTGTGTGTGTGTGTGTGTGTGTGTGTGTGTGTGTGTGTGTGTGTGTGTGTGTGTGTGTGTGCGTGCGTGCATGCATCACTCACACAGAACCAAGAGAAGAGTGTGTGTGTGTGTGTGTATGTATGTATGTGTGTGTGTGTGTGTGTGTGTGTGTGTGTGTGTGTGTGTGTGTGTGTGTGTGTGTGTGTGTGTGTGTGTGTGTGTGTGTGTGTGTGTGTGTGTGTGTGTGTGTGTGTGTGTGTGTGTGCGTGTGTGTGTGTGTGTGTGTGTGTCTGTATCTCTACAGTATGCATGTTTATGTGTGTACACGTGTGTGTAGGGCTGTGCACAATTTGGGGGGCAGGGGCTCAAGGGGGGGCGGGGGGTGCATGCGGGGTACTTTCGAAATAGATAAGGCCTATTCTTTCCTGTGGATAGTAGTATACAGTACATTTCCGTCTTCATATTTTTCGTGGATAGTAGTATACATTTCCGTCTTCATATTTGAAAACAAATATGGAAGGGAACTTGGGGCAAACGGGCAGGGGCTCAAGCCCCCCTTCGGCCCTATCTGTGCACGCCACTGTGTGCGTGTGTGTATGATCTCTGACAAACAGAGAGAGGAGCTGTGTTGAATTATACTGTAGTTATACTGTAGTACTCTGAGTAGTACAAAGACAGTACAAAGGTTAGTAGTTATACTGTAGTTACAGTATACTGTAGTAACATGAGTCCTGTGTTGAGTTATACTGTAGTTATACTGTAGTAGCACGAGTACTGTGTTGAGTTATACTGTAGTTATACTGTAGTAACATGAGTGATATGTTGAGTTATACTGTAGTTATATTGTAGTAACATGAGTACTGTGTTGAGTTATACTGTAGTTATACTGTAGTAACATGAGTACTGTGTTGAGTTATACTGTAGTTATACTGTAGTAACATGAGTACTGTGTTGAGTTATACTGTAGTTATACTGTAGTAACATGAGTACTGTGTTGAGTTATACTGTAGTTATACTGTAGTAACATGAGTACTGTGTTGAGTTATACTGTAGTTATACTGTAGTAAACTTAAGTACTATGTTGAGTTATACTGTAGTATTACTGTAGTACTATGAGTACTGTTGAGTTATACTGTAGTATTACTGTAGTACTATGAGTACTGTTGAGTTATACTGTAGGATATGGAAGGAGATGGTTTGCTGTGTTCACACACTTAAATGTGTAATTAAGTGCCTTCAAATACACTCACATACACATAGTGGGCACACACATACAGTGAACACACATACAGTGCATACTCCAAATCTGTGCTGAACAAACTGCAACACATGCAGCAACCAGAATGTTAACAGACAAGATTACATTTGGCTTCCGGTTCCCTACTTGGTACAATTCGAGGCTGCTTTTGTGTTGATGCAGCTGAGTCATGGAGTCTCTTGCAAATTGACCTCAAATGTAATAATTTTGTCTCACTAGGGCGCTTTAGATTATTAATCAACAACAAAACATTGTCAACTTGTGACTGCTTTAGATTATTAATCAACAACAGAACATTGTCAACTTGCAACTGTTTTAGATTATTAACAAACAACAGAACATTGTCAATTTATAACTGTTTTAAATTATTAATCAACAACAGAACATTGTCAACTTTGTTGTCAAGCCTTGACCTGCTACTGTCTCATTGTCTTGTTTATTTGTACTATATTTGTCACATCCCGCATGTTCATGGACTATTCTCCCCACCGGTTCATGGACTATTCTCCCCTGCTCTGCCTCTCCCTGTCCCTGTATGTTTGTTCGTGATATCCCTGTTCCTTAATGTCCTCCCTCTCATGCTCGAGTCTAGCTCTCTCTCTGTCTCTCTCTTGCCCTTCATGTTCCCCTGTTTAGTCTAGTGTACTCTTGTCTAGTGTTACTCTTCTTGTCTTGTGTTATGTTATCTGTCATAGTCCCAGTGTATGGTGTTTGTCTTGTCGTCCATAGTTGTAGTTCCTTGTAGTTCTTTCTCAGTCTGTTTCCCCTCCCAGGTGTCTCCTCTTATAATCAGCCCGTCTCGTTTGTCATTTGTTCTGTTGTTGCTTGTTTGTTCCATGCTGTCGTTCCTGGTCTCAAGCTCCTCGTGTTTAGTAAGTGTTCCCCGTGTTAGTTTACAGTTTGTGTTCTGTGTTATCCCTTGTTTTATGAATAAATACCCCTTGGACTTAAAGCCTCATCCCCCTGTCTGCATTTGGGTCCTGCTCTCACCACCAGCCGTGACAATATTGTTGTGTTTTTGAACGTACAACTGATTACTTTAAATGATTGAATGTTTTGTCAGTTATGGTGATATCATGTTCCCTCAGCGTCATTGAAAAGGAGGGTCCCCCTCAGAAAATACATCTCTTAGTAACCTGCAGCCCCTTCATACATGAACTTCTGGTACCTCATACGACTGGCCGCACTCTCAGATCTTCCACTGCAGGCCTGCTAACCGTGCCAAGAACCCGTCAGTGTCTGTTTGGTGATTTTCAAACGCTGCCCCAGACTCTGGAATCACCTCCCAGAGGACATCAGGAACGGTGAAACTGTGGGTGTTTTTAAAAAGAAGCGTAAAACACACAAGGACTACTGATCAGATGTGACGTGCATCTTCACCTGTACTACACATTAACATTTACCTTTTGCATTTAGTCATTTAGCTGATGCTTTTATCCAAAGCGACTCACACATTTTGTACAACAAGTCAGCAGTGAGGGTACAACTCAGCTAAGGATAAGTGGTGTTGTTCATCTAGCAGTGTCGAACGTGAGTGCTACACTCTGAGTGCATAGTAGTATAGACATAATTAGCATATTAGGTAGTAGTATACAGATAGTAATATAATACATCATAGATAGTAGTATAGACATATTAGCATAGTAGGTAGTAGTATACGGATAGTAGTATAGTACATCATAGATAGTAGTATAGACATAATTAGCATATTAGGTAGTAGTATACAGATAGTAATATAATACATCATAGATAGTAGTATAGACATATTAGCATAGTAGGTAGTAGTATACAGATAGTAGTATGTACATCATAGATAGTAGTATAGACATATTAGCATAGTAGGTAGTAGTATACAGATAGTAACATAGTACATTGTAGATAGTAGTAAGGTACATAATAGTAAAAGAGGCAGGGGTTTTACTGTTTAGGGGAAAGGGGAAATAAATACCACTTCCGGTTCCGGGTTAAGTTTGTTGTGATTGTAAATGCTATGTGCAGTGAGAAGTAAAGTACCTCAACACGAACCACGTCTCTGGCTCGCTACTTTCTTATTGCCACAGTACGAGAGTTAATTTCTTATTCTTTTATTATTTCAGATATTTAAATAATACACATACTACACTACACTCACACACCCTCTCATACACCCATATAGAAGCTAGTTTAATTATATCCATGCCTTGTTAGTCGTTAGCTGATCTTTACTGTGTGTTTTTCACGACAGTGACTCGGGAGGTAGAGCAGTCGTCTGGTGATCCGGAGGTTCCCGATTCGATTCCCGCTCGGCATGTCGAAGTGTCCTTGAGCAAGACACTTAACCCCTAATTGCTCCTGATGAGCAGGTTGGCACCTTGCATGGTTGCCTCTGCTGTCGGTGTGTGAATGTGTGGGTGAATGGGTAAAGTGCTTTGGATAAAGGCGCTATATAAATGCAGCCATTTACCATTTCAGATTTTAGCTTTGAAATACTTGATGTGAATCGTACAAACAAAATGAAGGTTATTATACATGCACAGATAGACAGACAGAGACGGAGACAGACAGACAGACAGACAGACAGACAGACAGACAGACAGACAGACAGACAGACAGACAGACAGACAGACAGACAGACAGACAGACAGACACACACACACACACACACACACACACACACACACACACACACACACACACACACACACAAAATGCAGACAGACAGACAGACAGACAGACAGACAGACAGACAGACAGACAGACAGACAGACAGACAGACAGACAGACAGACAGACAGACAGACAGACAGACAGACAGACAGACAGAGAGACAGACAGACAGACAGACAGACAGACAGAGAGACAGACAGACAGACAGACAGACATACAGACAGACAGACAGACAGACAGACAGACAGACAGACAGACAGACAGACAGCCAGACAGACAGACAGTCACACACACACACACACGCGCGCGCGCGCATGCACGCACGCACGCATGCACACACACACACACACACACACACACACACACACACACACACACACAACACACACACACACACACACACACACACACACACACACACACACACACACACACACACACACACACACACACACACACACCCACACACACACACACACACACACACACACACACACACACACACACACACACACACGGAGAGAGTGAAGTGTGTTCACAGTCCTGTCAGCTCAGGGTAGCACATCTAGCCACATGGCCCCTCAGACTCCCTGCTGTTCTGTGAATGGGTTAGCTCTGTCTCCTTCATCTCTCTCTCTCTCTCGCTCTCTCTTTCTCTCCCTCTCACTCTCCTTATATCCCCATCTGATAGTTTGCCGTTTGATGCATTTTTAACCAGGGCTGCAGGCAGTGGTTCTCAACGTGGGGTCTGGGGACCCCAGGGGTCCTGGAACAGGGTTCCAGGGGGTCCCCATAAAAATGTGGAATAGTTTATTTCCAGTATCTCAACGACTAGAAGTTCAAGTTTTCTCAATGATTCACTGTCTCCACTGTCACCACCAGCTACAGTATAGGCAGATATGGAACTCCGTGCTAAATCCTGTCTGAAAATAAAAGTCTTCTGAGACGGGGGTCCCTGAGATCAAATCAAATAGACTTAATCATGTGCTATTCCAGTAGATCCAGTTGAAATAGTTTTACTTGAGTATATAGAACACAGGAAGGAAGTGTGTTATAGTAGATTAAGTTAAGTTAGGTTTATTTGATATGGACATATACAGTAAATATAGTGCATTTATATAGCAGCTTTTATCCAAATCGCTTTGCAATTTCTTCCTCACATTCACTCACACATTCACACATCGACGGTGGAGGCAACCATGCAAGGTGCCAACCTGCTCATCGGGAGCGATTAGGGGTTAAGTGTCTTGCTCAAGGAAGAGCGGGACACGCTGGGAAGAGTGGGAATCGAACCGGGAACCTTCTGATTACCAGATGACCACTCTGCCTCCTGAACCACTGTCTCCCGTAGTAGCATTAGAATTGTAACATACATTTATCATACCTGTCCACAGGAGAAGAAAATACAGATACATACAAATACAAAAATCTACAGATTTCATAAATACAGATGTAGATACATATACTAAAATACATCCACAAATACACAACATATACATAGATACAGATGTAGATACATATACTAACTAAAATACATCCACAAATACACAACCTATACATAAATACAGATGTAGATACATGTACTAAAATGCATCCATAAATACATCGCCTATACACAAATACAGATGTAGATATATATATATATATATACTAAAATGCATCGACAAATACATTACCTAAACACAAATACAAATCTAGATAGATATACTAAAATGCATCCATGAATACATACAGTAGCTACACAAATACTGATGTAGATACTGTATATATACTAAAAGACATCCACAAATACATAGCTTATACACAAATACAAATGTAGATACATGTGATAAAATGCATCCACAAATACATAGCTTATACACAAATACTGATGTACTGTATACAGTATATACAAAAATACATCCACAAATACATAGCCTATACAAATTTAGATACATTATGCTAAAATACATCCACATATACATAGCCTATACACAAATACAGATGTAGATACATGGTGTGAGAACAATGTTGTTTCTCTTCAAGCCATAATGCATGACCTCTAATAAAAACAGAATAATTGTGTTGCATTTTCAATTCAGTAGGTTGACAGTTCCATCATTTGAGGGCTGTCTGGACAAATGTGATTTTGCATAGTCAAAATAGCTTGTGTGTTTCCCTACACTTCATGCGTTCTTGGAGGGAAACAAAGTTGTCATGGGTGAACCTGTAAAAAGCCTAATAACAGAACACCTCAACCAACTCGCTGAGCAGCTACGGACATATTTCCCACCTATGGATGGATCTCAGACGTGGATTCAACCCATTTGAAGTTTCCCCTCCGGTCCCACAACTGTCACTACAACCGCAGCAACAGCTGATCGACCATTTGATGGAGTGCTGCTGCTGCGGTTCAAACGAAAGCCACTTGTGGATTTTTGGACAGAGGCAATGTCAGCATATACCCAGACCTGGCAATGCAAGCCATGAGGATTTTAATGCCCTGCCCTACGCAAGGCTGGATTCTCTCACAGCAGTGAAGACAAAATATCGCCAAAGACTGCATGATGTTGAGAAGGACTTGACAGATAATGAGACTCGGCAGACAGATCTTGTTAAAAACCTGGAGGTGGCTTTCCAATGAGTGTGGCTTTCCAATGATACCCCACCTGGGGATGTATGAATCAGGGATCTGGTGAAAAACTAACGAGCGAAAACAGGAAGAGAAAAACAGCCGAATGAATTGAAGTCTATGAGAAAACTGAGTACACAGTTTACCAAAATCACTCCTAATCACTCATTTCTGAATGGATCTTTATGGAATTTGGACATGTACTACACAAGGCTTCAGGCTATGGATCTATGGAGTTTCTTAAGCCATGCCACCTTCTGGGGAAATACTACTAACTACTACAGAAAAACTTGGGTAATACGTTTTTCTACAACTCAAGTTCAGACCTATGTTACTCTATTTCATTAGCACTAAAAGTGAATTCTCTTTCTGGAATCGGAAACTCCAGAATGTCCTCTTTCAAAAGAGACCAGGCGCATGCATGTGCTATAAGTATAAAGTATGTTGTTTTGGTTTGCAAAAGAAGTATGCAGTCCTCAAAAACTAAAACTAAACCTGGATGAGCAGAGGTACACACTAGCATCTACCACAGATTCATCAGCTGCAAATCTACCCCCAACAGAAGATGCCTTCCAGCAACATGTGTTGAGAGCCTTGTACCAAACAGCAGTGTGGCGTCACAGCCATATGGCCAAGCCTCTTCTCTGGAACCCAGTTGGTAGAGGGTGGAGGCTCAGAGAAGATGGGACTATTGAACCTGTGATGGTCCAGAAAGCACCGGCACCTAAGGAAGTTCGAGACATCACCCACCTGTACTGTGAAGATGGAAACTGCAATGATGCCAGAAAAAGCCAATGTCTTTCAGTGGACTTGACTTGCACTGCGTTTTGCTCTTGCTCTTTCCCTGACTGCCCAAATATGATTCATTTAGTCACTGATGATAATGTGTATGAGTGACGGTGATGTGTTGCTAGAATCAACAATGAAGAGGTTTATTTGTCACATACATACCAGGGCATACAGTGAAATGCGGGTGGTCATGCCTGCATCGATTGTGCAATACAATAATAAAATAGACATAGAAAAAAAAACAGGTAAGACATAAGATGTGCATGATAAAAATAGACATGCTAAATTCCTGAGAAGGCACTGGTTCCTATGTACACTACTATACAATATACAATTTTACCTCTGTCATTATGTTTTACTTACTATATCTAAACCATACTATACAAGAACCACATCTGTTCTTTCATTAAAGTGACTTTTATATTCTTCATTCCTTTAAAGTGACTTTTCCATTTAGTTTAAAGTGATTGTTTAAAGCGGTTGCAGCATGTGTGTTGTGTGTGTGTGTGCTCATGTGTACTTGTGAGTGGAGAGTTCAGTGTTCAGTGTTCTGATGGCCTGGGGGAAGAAGCTGAGCCGGAGTCTCTCTGTGCTCGTAGCGTGTGTACGTAGGCGCTTGCCTGACCGCAGCAGCTTGAACAGGCTGTTGTTGGGGTGGTGGGGGTCTTTCATTATTCTGCAGGCTCTGGATTTGCACCTGAACTTCCTTAACTGTCTCAGGTGAATAGAGGCGCTGTTTCGCCTTTTTCACCACAGAATCTATGTGTGTTGACCATGTCATGTCCTCTGTGATGTGGACTCCCAGGTACTTAAAACTGCTCACCCTGTCCACGATAGCCCCATTTATCTGCAGTGGCGTGTGTGTCCCCTGCTGTATTCTCCTAAAATCCATGATCAGCTTTAACCAATGTTCAGGAGTAGGCTGTTATCCCGGCACCAGCGTGCCAGTTCATCAACCTCCTCCCGATAGGCCTTCTCGTCATTGTTAGAGATCAGCCCCACCACCATGTGTCGTCCGCGAACTTCACTATGGAGTTGGAGCTGAACCTGGCCACACAGTCATGTGCAGGCATGCGTTCTTCATGGGACGGGGTTGCAACCCCAGATAAGTACTCGCTATTTGCATATCAATAGCGCCGGTCGTCAGGTGTGTTAAATACGTTCTCAGATGCATTCACACCTAACTTGTTGTGAAGACATGTGTTACATTCCATTCGTAGAGGCAATTAGGCACTGTATTTAGTCTGTGCTCAAGCGAGGGGACATTAAATGCGCATTCGCGGGAGCGCGCGCACGCGCCGGGAGCGCGCGTGCGCGTGGTGCGTGTCACCCCAGATGATTTCAATAACGCACCACTGGTCATGTGTGTACAGTGAATACAGCAGGGGGCTCAGAACACAGTAGATTAAAATAAAGGTGTTGTATTTCTATTTCAACCTGATTCAATTGGATCTTTGTTTCCATATGAAGTATCATAAAATGTATCATATGAAATGTATAATTTATTAAATCATAAATATATTAACATTATAGACCAGAACATTACCTCAAGTGACTTTACTTTGCAGTAACATTGAATTTGTCAACATGTTTCTCACCACTGATAATGGGCTTTGGACTGAAGACTTCATTATGTCAATGTTTAATTTTCTTTCATTTAGGACACCTCATACATTTACTGATGTAACTCCCTGACCATGCATGCTATATTTCCACATGTGGTATTGCTGGATTCAGCACAACCACACCTTTCCGAAAAAGCCCTCATCTGTGTTTCTATGACAAGTCATGGCAGAGCTACTACAAGGTAAATGAGAACATTCTGCATAGATATACATTTTTTACATTTCCGCTTATTTTAAGTGTGTACATAGGTATATATTTCATACATGCATAAAGATATTCACATCCAGGTTTTTCTATTATGTTAAGCAACTGTCTGACTGCTATCATGTCAAGTTTGAAAGCTCTTGGAGCTTGTATTATTAATCTACATGAGTTTATATGTCTCAACTCCCATACGGCCAGGCTATATTTTGGTTATTTTTTCCTTTGCGGGTGTATAACAATATCTATCAATTTAACAAGTTTTGCAGTAAAATATTTTTATACAAGAATCCATTTCATATATGGGAGACCTTAGAGATGAGGAAAAACATGCTTGTGTTTTGTTCTACCGCCGGTAGGGGTATCTCAACATTTTGAGGGCATTGTCACTAGTGGATAGCTTGCAAAGACGGAGCAGATACCACGCGCAAACCCCGCGCAGTTAAGGGTGCAATTCTCACCGCGCAATCCATTCTTAGTGGATCCTGCCCTGATTCTGTGGCTAGTATCTGTTTCACCCAACACTAGTGCTCTGATGATCATAACCAGCTATCTCTAAAGCCAACCACCATTTTTAAAAGCCACAACCACGTTACCATATTATAATTTAAATCGTATAACGTTAATTGCTGCATATTAAATCACTGTAAATACTCATGTAAATCATTGTTTCGTTGTACATATTGTGTATATAGTTTATAACGTTATTGTTTTTTACATAACGTTAGTAGCTAACTTTTACCCAGAGTGTAACCACAGGTCTGAGAAGAGTAACTAATAAGGTGAGCTAATCTCAAGCAAGCTCCGATTGTCATGATTGTCATTTCCCTGTATAAATCTTGATATTTATTGGGTACTTGGTATTAGGCGACATCACTGAACAACGTTCTACTGGTAAGTGTAGTTATTTTTTAATGAGAAATTAAACAACCTTATAACTCATTTTATTTAAACCAAAAATGCTTAAAGGGGACATGCATTGCTATTCCTTGCACTATTTGGGCAACTTTACACAATTCCTGTGAGTCTATGGAAGACATCTGTAAGGTTTTTTTCAAAGAAATACATTGTTTTATATTTCTAATCAGGTACTCAAAAGCATCATTTTTCAGCCTCAGGATTTCAGGCTGTTATTGGATGGGCTCCACCCATAGGCGCTTTGAGCAACAGTCACCCACACAGCGTGATAAATACGAGATAGAGCCAGTGTTAATTTTGGCAGCTATTTTCATTTTAGTTTTAGTCTTAGTCATGTGTCAAGTGCTCCTTTTTCGTTTTCATCATATTTAGTCATCTTCATTTATTTTTCGTTTAGTCAGTTTTAGTCAACTAAATGTCTGAGCATTTTAGTCTTAGTCAGTTTTTGTCTCAATTTTGTCTTTTTTGTTTTAGTCTAGATTTAGTCGACGAAAACGAATGACATTTTTGTCTATTTTTAGTTAATGGAAAAAAACTTGTCAGAAGTCAGAAATAGTCAACATGGAACATTTTCTGATTTAAATTGCGTATTTATTTTTTAACCTAGGGGAATCTGATACCAGTGCATACATAAAAAAATTATATTATATAAATTATAAAACTTTTTTTCTTTTCTTTTTTACAGCTACTGTTTTATATATACTGTTTTTTAGTAATAACTAGAAAGTAATGGTATTTATTCAACAACAGGTGGTTGTATTAGTATTAGTATCATTAAATGACAACTATGCTCAACTATGCTTCACCCACGGAAAGGTTGTTGGCACATTGGTTCCACACGGACATTATACGTTGTTGCGCACTTCCTATCCAGTCGGCTCCGGTTCAGTTAGCTCCTAGCAGAGGCACTGTTGTGATTTTTAATGCAAAATAAAACATTCAACATTCTCTTTTGAGACTCCGCCTCAGACTCTTATCATTTGGCACTAAAAGCTAAACATTGTCACCGGTATGGCTGTCTGCATTGTGTCATTAATTGTGGGCAGTTAGCCACATTAGCGTGAGCTAGCTTAGCCACTAGCTAACGTGATCTAGATGGAAATACAAACAATGTAACGTTACTGGTGACAAAGTTATTTACCTTGGAATACTCCTTTGCCAACTTGCTGTACTTTTGCTTGCAGGTCTGCAGCTGGATTATGAATAGTCCCAACTTTAGCCAAGGTAACGTTAAGCTAAAACTAGCTTTTCAAATAGCTCCAGCTAATGCTAATAACAGAGCTCCCCGTCACACTGCTCTACTCGGGACGATGGCATTAAGAAAAGTTATAATTAGTTTGTCTCGTCGTGTTTTAGTCAACAATATCAACATACATGAAGAGAAATTTCGTCCTGGTTTTTATAAATTACATTTTTGTCTCGTCAGTTGTGGTCAACGATATTTAATAAACTATTTAGTCTCGTTAGCGTCACATGGTCTTCAATAACGTGACGTCACGTCTCGTTGTAGTCATGAAAAAAACCTTCGTTGACGAACATCTTTCATTTAGTCAACAAAATTAACACTGGATAGAGCGAGAGAGAGAACGAGCAAGAGAGAGAGAGAGAGAGAGAGAGAGAGAGAGAGAGAGAGAGAGAGAGAGGGAGAGGGAGAGAGAGAGAGAGAGTGAGAGTGAGAGTGAGAGAGAGAGAGAGAGAGAGAGAGAGAGAGAGAGAGAGAGAGGGAGAGAAAGAGATGCGTCCCCAACACACACGCAGTCAAGTTTGTGTGTAAATGCTCCAACGAGGAAGAGAGATGGCGTACACACATTTTTACACACACTTCTGCACGCAGTCCCACCGGTCCCTCTCTTTCTCTCCCTCTCTATCTCTCTCTCTCCCTCTCTCTCGCTCGCTCGTTCTCTGCCTCTCTGTCAAAATCCATTTGAGGAAGTGTCGGGTTACACTATGCGCTACAACCATAGAGGGGGCGTTACTGCAAATCAGTACCTTATTCACGTCAGCAATACCGTCAAATCAGAACAGCTTAGTTGAGTGAGGGAATATCTCGTGAACACGAGACTAGACTCATGAGTCAATATAATAATTAACAACACAGACCACATTGATATAATCCCCAATTGCTAGGAAACAATGCTAAACACTGAAAAGGCCATTTATAATGCATGGGACCTTT
The DNA here is from genome assembly GCF_963971535.1 of Notolepis coatsorum. NCBI lineage: Eukaryota > Metazoa > Chordata > Actinopteri > Aulopiformes > Paralepididae > Notolepis > Notolepis coatsorum. The sequence continues at coordinate 39,736 of NW_028170348.1, forward strand.
AAACAATAATGTTAGTGATAGAAGGGAACTCATTTTGTGCAAAAATGGAAAGCTTGCCAATGTTCATGATGCAGAATTATTACAATAGCCGATAATACTGGGCGGTTAGGTGGTCGAGCGGAGATTGCGTTCGTCACCAGCCCCGGAGCTGTGAGCTTGGTTCGCCTGTTCGAATCCAGCTCACAGCTCCGGGGTTGTCACCAGCTTGGCTGGCCGTCTGCACTGATACAATTGGCTGTATCAGAGGGTGGGAGAAGCTGGCGGGGTGGGTCCGGGTCGTTGTAAACAGCGACTCCTACAGTTCGGTCGGGGCGCCTGCTAAGCGCGGATTGGACGTGAGGGGGATAGTGTGGTCCTCCCACACGCTACGCCCTCTCAATGAGAATCCGCGCTGCCAGGTGAAAAGAAGCGGTGATTGGCTGGACGTGTGTCGGAGGAAGCACGTGGTAGCCTCCACTCTCCCAGATGATCTGACTGTGGGGGGTAAAGCGCAGCGACCAGGAAGGGACTGGGAATTGGCATACAACTAACATTGGGATGGGAGAAAATCGGAGGAAAATGGAGGGGGAAAAAGACCAATAAAAAAAAAAAAACAATAGCCGATAATACATTTTCCCAATGATAAATCCCTATACGGGTGGATCGTGTGGGAAACTAAAGTGACGTCAGACTACACCTCCCTATAGGCAACAGAGTTCAGAGTTCCTATGGTATAGGTTGAGTATAGGCCACAGAGCCTTTAGTATAGGCAAAATATTTGAAGTCACTGGTAAATTACTGGCATCCTAGAATGGGTAATTTGGTAAAAAAGTAACACATTTTAACTCATTAACTGCCACACTGTTTTCCCTGGCGCCAGCGTTATTGACCATTTTCACGATGTTTGTGGATTGGTTATGATGAATTGAAAATGGGGGACCCTGGTGGAAACAAGACGAAAGTCTTTCTCTGGTCTGCATCCCCTTAACAATTGTATGTATTGAGATGTACTGTACTGTACCCATTCTGCAATCTGTTAATAAACTTTTCAATCAATCAATCAAAACCCATCGTATATTCTATATTATAGCTATGGAGACAATAGTATGGCTCATTTGACAGGCACTATTTATAGTCCAACATGGACAAACCAGTTCATTTCTACAAACATTTTCGTTTGGGCGCTATTCCATGCTAAACATCGCCCGTTTCAAAATAATCCAGTCTAATTTTCTAGATAGTAATAATAATAATGCAGGACCTGTTGCAGAGGTCTTTATTCGGCATGCAACGACACTCAATGTTTTAGCTGTACACACACAGCGGTTAGTTTTTAGCACACACACCGGAACACACACGCATGCATTGTCTCTTTAGAATCGCCGATGCGATTAGTCTCTGCGATTACCCATCCCGTCGTCCTTCCCCCCCAAGGGCAGCCAGGAGCAGACAGGCGTCAACATGAGCCGCGCCAGGGGACCAATCCAAGTGCTCCTGTCCGTCTTCGTCAAGGACGCCACAGCGTTAGCGATCTGTTGTTGTGCATGTTTTTCCATTGGGTTTATCTTATCGGGGGGGAAACCCTTGCGAGCACGGGGAGAACACGCAAACTCCACACAGAAAGGCCTGGGAGATACCCCACCTGGGTACCTGGCATCATGGAAACCTGGTCCCAAGCGGGAATCGAACCCTGGACCTTCTTGCTGTGAGGCGACACCACTACACCACCGTGCTGCCTAGTGAGATATGACGTGTTATATGCATATGCGCAAATCGTTCGGGTTGATCGCCTGAAACCTATATTACTTCCAAATCAAAGGTATATACCATATTAGATGTTTCTTAACAAAATGATCAAGGGGGGGCGGGTCATTTTACGACGCTGCGATCATTACCAAAAGCATGTTTTAGGTTCGGTAAAATACGACGCTGTGATCAATACAAAAGCATGTTTTGTGAATAAATAATCCCAGTAGTTCCATCGCGATCGTCATTACCGGTGTGCATTGGGCCTGGCTAGAATACGAAAAACAATAGGTTTCAGCAGAGAAAATCCGCAACAGATTGGTGTGTACTGCTTCACCTTGAGGGGGAGGGATTCCTGCAGCCAGAGGCACAGAGGCACTGAGAGACACCTTAGAGACCCAGTTCAAAATTAGTCGGGATCTGATCATCATTGCAATTTTAACGTAGGCAGCGGTGCCAGGGAGACACAGGCCGGTCCGCACAAGTGTTTAGAATGAAAAAAAAAAATAAAAAAAAAATATCAAAACCCGAGAAATCTCGGATTTGGCGCTCAACGGTTGGATTCGAAACACAAGAAATCTCGGGTTTGGCGCAGAAAGAGTTGAAAATGCCTTTTTTCCACTTCTACACATGCAACATCCAGTGGTTTCTGCCACAGAGTCCATTGTTACCATGGCAACCACTCACTGCATGATTCCCAGCCTTTTGTAATTATAGTAATTATACTCAACATAAAATCACATCACATTTAACAATTTTTTCGGAATGTTTGTTTTGTGGCAAGTCGTTTTGTTGTCGCCGCCATCTCCGTCTCCTCGTTACAGAGAGTGTCTCTGGTTGGAACATACGACCTTGAGTGAATAAATAAAAAAGAACAATCAAGGACACAGTGAGCCACCACTAGGGGCAGAGTGGCTGTAACTGTAGCTGACTGACTGAGTTAGTCATTTTGCTTCACTGTTTCTATGTGTGTATGAGATCCTCCCCATAGTGTATCTACAGCCAAATAATGATTGTGCTTAATTTCCAGTGTGAGCTCCTGACCAGGGCAGTGTGAGCTCCTGACCAGGGCAGTGAGAGCTCCTGACCAGGGCAGTGAGAGCTCCTGACCAGGGCAGTGTGAGCTCCTGACCAGGGCAGTGAGAGGTCCTGACCAGGGCAGTGTGAGCTCCTGACCAGGGCAGTGTGAGGTCCTGACCAGGGCAGTGAGAGGTCCTGACCAGGGCAGTGTGAGCTCCTGACCAGGGCAGTGTGAGGTCCTGACCAGGGCAGTGAGAGCTCCTGACCAGGGCAGTGAGAGGTCCGCTCTCAGTCAGGTTCATCGACCTGACCCTGGGAAAGCCTGCTTGGTCCGCCCCCTGTAGAGAGAGAGAGAGAGAGAGAGAGAGAGAGAGAGAGAGAGAGAGAGAGAGAGAGAGAGAGAGAGAGAGAGAGAGAGAGAGAGAGAGAGAGAGAGAGAGAGAGAGAGAGAGAGAGAGAGAGAGAGAGAGAGAGAGAGAGAGAGAGAGTTAATGCTAATGCATTGAGCAGCTAGGCCTGGTTCAGGCAGAGCTCTTAATGGCTTTAATTGATCTTTATTAGCTCCAATTAGAGCCAGAGACACTGGGGGGCGAGGTTGTGATTCCTGAAGACAGATCACAGAAGAAGTGAGAGAGAGAGAGATAGAGGGACAGAGAGAGAGGCAGTGGGAGAGAGAGAGAGAAAGAAAGAGGGAGATGAGGCAAAGAGAGATAGAAAGAACACAGCTATAATGAGTCACAGTGAGAGAGAGAAAGGCCAGCTAGCAGCAGACCTAGTGGAGAACCAGTCTAGAAACACTGTTGGTTTTTGTTGAAGGGAGTCCTTTGTTTTTTACCACTGTACACATCTAAATGGTAAATGGTCCAAAGCAAAATTATCCAAAGCACAAGTTGTTCCTCACATTTGACCCATCTACACACCGACGGCGGAGGCAACCATGCAAGGTTCCAACCTGCTCATCCACTGTGTCTTGGCCACTGTCGGACCCGATCTACCCATACTTTGTTGATACAGTACTAATACATCTACGATCTACTGATACTCTGTTGATACAGTACCAATACATCTACTGATACTCTGGTGATACAGTACCAATACATCTACTGATACTCTATTGATACAGTATTAATACATCTACTGCTACAGCTGCCATATAAAGCCTCATTGGCCACCCTGCTTCATCAACCCTCTAACACCCCACCCCACCCAGCAACCTTCTCCCCAGTGCTGTGTTTGTGTTTCTGGGGAGCCGGCTGACCTCTGACCCCTAGCTAATGAGAGCGATAACGAGGATTAAAAGGGGGTGACTGGAAGGTGTCTGAAAGGGGGTTTAAACAATTACACTGAGCTGCCAACATCCCTTTCTTCATGACTCAGGAAATTACAGTGCCCCCCCCCCTCTCTCTCTCTCTCTCTCTCTCTCTCTCTCTCTCTCTCTCTCTCTCTCTCTCTCTCTCTCTCTCTCTCTCTCTCCCCTCTTTCAGTCCCACCACACAAAAGAGAAGGGCTTATGGAAAATAATAAATTATCTCGGGGCCACATTAACTTGGATGTAAATCGCCAGGCAATTATGTTTTAATAGCCCTTGAAGAGAATGAGTAATTGGGGGTGACGGTGCCGGGGTTGATCATGTCTCCCTCTCCCTCTCCACGCTGCTGGAACACATCTCCCTCTCCTCCACGCTGCTGGAACACATCTCCCTCTCCTCCACGCTGCTGGAACACATCTCCTCCACACGGCTGGAACACATCTCCCTCTCCTCCACGCTGCTGGAACACATCTCCTCCACGCTGCTGGAACACATCTCCCTCTCCTCCACGCTGCTGGAACACATCTCCCTCTCCTCCACGCTGCTGGAACACATCTCCCTCTCCTCCACGCTGCTGGAACACATCTCCTCCACGCTGCTGGAACACATCTCCCTCTCCTCCACGCTGCTGGAACACATCTCCCTCTCCTCCACGCTGCTGGAACACATCTCCTCCACGCTGCTGGAACACATCTCCCTCTCCTCCACGCTGCTGGAACACATCTCCCTCTCCTCCACGCTGCTGGAACACATCTCCATCTCCTCCACGCTGCTGGAACACATCTCCCTCTCCTCCACGCGGCTGGAACACATCTCCCTCTCCTCCACGCGGCTGGAACACATCTCCTCCACGCTGCTGGAACACATCTCCCTCTCCTCCACGCGGCTGGAACACATCTCCCTCTCCTCCACGCGGCTGGAACACATCTCCCTCTCCTCCACGCTGCTGGAACACATCTCCCTCTCCTCCACGCTGGAACACATCTCCATCTCCTCCACGTGGCTGGAACACATCTCCCTCTCGCTGCTGGAACACATCTCCATCTCCTCCACGTGGCTGGAACACATCTCCCTCTCCTCCACGCTGCTGGAACACATCTCCATCTCCTCCACGTGGCTGGAACACATCTCCCTCTCGCTGCTGGAACACATATCCCTCTCGCTGCTGGAACACATATCCCTCTCGCGGCTGGAACACATCTCCCTCTCGCTCCACGCTGCTGGAACACATCTCCATCTCCTCCGCGCTGCTGGAACACATCTCCCTCTCGCTGAGTATGGTAATCTCTGAGTATGGTAATCTCTGAATATGGTCATCTCTGAATATGGTAATCTCTGAATATGGTAATATCTGAATATGGTAATCTCTTAGCATGGTAATATCTGATCATGGTCATCTATGAGCATGGTAATCTCTGAATATGGTAATATCTGAATATGGTAATATCTGAATATGGTAATATATGAATATGGTAATCTCTGAGCATGGTAATCTCTTAGCATGGCAATATCTGAGTATGGTAATCTCTTAGCATGCTAATCTCTGAGTATGGTCATCTATGAGCATGGTAATCTCTGAATATGGTAATATCTGAATATGGTAATATCTGAATATGGTAATATATGAATATGGTAATCTCTGAGCATGGTAATCTCTTAGCATGGCAATATCTGAGTATGGTAATCTCTTAGCATGGTAATATCTGAGTATGGTAATCTCTTAGCATGGTAATCTCTGAGTATGGTAATCTCTTAGCATGGTAATCTCTGAGTATGGTCATCTCTGAGCATGGTAATATCTGAGTATGGTAATCTCTGAGTATGGTAATCTCTGAGTATGGTAATCTCTGAGCATGGTAATCTCTGAATATGGTAATATCTGAGCATGGTAATCTCTTAGCATGGTAATATCTGAGTATGGTAATCTCTTAGCATGGTAATATCTGAGTATGGTAATCTCTTAGCATGGTAATCTCTTAGCATGGTAATCTCTAAATATGGTAATCTCTTACGTATCATGGTAATCTCTGGGCATGGTAATCTCTGAGCATGGTAATATCTGAGCATAATACTCATCATCATAATACTCTGAGGTCTGGTTAAAGCTGAGGCCTGGTTAAAGCTGAACTATGGAGTTTTGGGAGGGACATTTAAATCTCATAAAAGCATAAATGAATAAATACATGAATAACTAAATAAATACATGAATTAATCATTCATAAATTAATTAATTAATTAATTATTACAAACACTAACAAACAAATACATAAATTAGTAAAAATTCAAGTACCTGGGGGTTCACATCTCAGAGGACCTGACATGGACAACACACATAGACAGTCGTAAAAAAGGCGAAGCAGCACCTCTACCACTTGAGACAGTTAAGGAAGTTCAGAGTATCGGGAAGATACTCCAGTCCTTCTACTCCGGAGCTGTAGAGAGCATCTTGACTGGAAACATCACTGCCTGGTATGGAAACAGCATGGCACAGGACAAGAAGACCCTACAGAGAGTGATGCACTCAGCCGAGCGTACCACGGGTATTGCACTACCACCCCTGCAGGCCGTGTACATAACAAGAGGTGCAAATCCAGAGCCTGCAGAATAATGAAAGACCCTCATCACCCCAACAATAGCCTGTTCAAGCTGCTGCGGTCAGGCAAATGCCTGCGAACACCAGCAACTAGGACAGAGAGACTTCGGCTCAGCTTCTTCCCCCAGGCCATCAGAGTCTTGAACACTGAACTCTCCACACACAAGCACACATGAGCACACACACAACACACACACTGTATACGCTCACACACTAAGCAGTCACTTTAGCATGAACACACACACACATGCTGCACACGCCCACACTCAACGGTCACCTTACACAATGAAAAGGTCACTTTAAAAAATAAAAAAGAACAGGAGTGGTTCTTGTATAGTACACAGAAGGATATAGCAAGATAGCATAAGGACACATAGTATAACTGTAGATTGTATAGCATAGCATTGTATAGTAGTGTACATAAGACCCAGTGCCTCATCCGTAGCTAAATGTGTATTCCACTATCGCAGGACCTTAGCATGTCCTACCATGCTCTTGTAAACTTTATGTACATATACCTGTTATTATTATTGTATTATTGCATTGTATTATTGCACATTGTATTATTGCACAAATGTCCTATTCTCATTTATGTCGTATTACTTGTGTTGCACATCGCTGCGAGCATGACCCCCCGCATTTCACTGTATGCTTGTATGCCGTGACAAATAAAACTCTTGACTTGACTTGACATTCATTAATAGGGATTTATGGGAGGGAAACTTTAGCCTATAAAAGCATACATAAATAAATACATAATTCGTTAATAAAAATAAATATATATTAACTAATGCATTCATTGGGAGAGGATCTTGAGCCTTAAAAAAAGCACAAATAAATAAGTGAATTAATTCATTAATTCATTAGTACAACATAAACAAACTAATAAATAAACCAAGCTATAAATCAAAGGTGTGTTTCATTGTGATTTATGTGGTCAGTCTATTATCTTAAATGTATCTAGTCTCACATTCTACACCACCTGGACCTGGACATTTCTATATTGTTTGTGTGTGTGTGTGTGTGTGTGTGTGTGTGTGTGTGTGTGTGTGTGTGTGTGTGTGTGTGTGTGTGTGTGTGTGTGTGTGTGTGTGTGTGTGTGTGTGTGTGTGTGTGTGTGTGTGTGTGTGTGTGTGTGTGTGTGTGTGTGTGTGTGTGTGTGTGTGTGTGTGTGTGTGTGTGCGTGTGTGTGTGTGTGTGAACATCCTCCCACCCCTCCTCCTTGCCTTGCTCCACAGCGTAGAGACAGATGAAGTGGGGCAGGTGAGCGTGACCCTACACATGACCCTCTGACCTTTGCCCTCTGGCCCAGACGCTGACCTGTGGCTGATCATTGTGTGTTTGTTTGGCTTCTGCCGGGACTCCTGTAGAACTGCTGCTGGGGGGCCGGGAGGGGGGGGGGGGGGGGGTCAATGTGAGGTGAGGGGAGAGATCACTGAAGCCGGACCCAGCTAGTGATATATCAGCTAATGAGACTGCAACCACACACACACACACACACAGCAGGGAGGAAGGATGGATGGAGAGGGAGAAAGAGAGAGAGGAGAGTGAGAGAGGGAAAGGAAAGAAAGGGAGGGAGGGAAGGAAGGAGAGAGAAGGAGGAAGGTCTCCCAGTGGTGAAGGAGGAATAGATAAAGAAACAAAGAAAGAGGAGGAAGGAGAGAGCGAGAGAGAGAGATAGAAAGAGAGAGAGAGAGAGAGAGAGAGAGAGAGAGAGAGAGAGAGAGAGAGAGAGAGAGAAAGAAAGCAATCGAGGTATGAATGAGGGAGAGGAGGTTTAAAATCTGTCAGCTAAATCCATTATCATCCTAAAAACATCAAGACATCTTTATATAAATTTTTTGAGAGACCCCCACGTGGGTTGTTGACTATGGGGGCTCAGACTCTATCTATGGGGGCTGAGCCCCCATTGGCCCCCACGTAATTCGAACACTGCTTTCATTCATCTTTCACTCGTCTCTCTTTAACTACGTCATCCCCTGCTAAGGGTCACAGGAGATGTAGTAAAAACCACAATAGGCTAGAATGCCGTGAATTACGACCCAGTAGCCACTACACATGTCCCACCAGAATTCACAAGAACTGGCCCCAAAAAACAGCCAGGGGCTCTGACGACCTGCCCAAAACGACTCCGGTACTCCTGGGCAGGCACAGGAGACCGAGGCAGTGGTAAAGCAGTAGGCTGACACTTAACAGGCATCGGACGGCAGGTACGGGGGTCCGCCAAAGCTGGAGTCGGCGTCGGGACTGCCCTACCCGGGGCGTGACCGCGGCGGGGCGGTCCAAATCCAGGTGAGCAGGCTTCAGGCGATCCACCGAGATCCGTTCTTCACTCCCCCCCATGTCAATGACAAAGGTCTTATCGCCTGCCTTCACAACCCGGTAAGGACCATCGTAGGGTGGCTGTAGGGGGCCTTGATGGGCGTTGCAGCGGATAAACACATACCCCGCTGCTTGCAGATCAGGCGGGACACGCACCTTCGGAACGACGTGGCATGATGTAGGGATGGGCAAGAAAGACTTGGCCTTGTCCAGCAGAGCATCCCGCTGTTCCAGTGCTGACCAGGAGACCGTAACACAGGGAAGAAAATCCCCTGGGACATGGAGGGGTTGGCCGTATACCAGCTCAGCCGAAGATGAAAGAAGGTCCTCCTTAGGTGCAGTACGGAGTCCCAGCATCACCCAAGGAAGTCTGTCGACCCAGCTGTCGCCCCGGAGATTGGCCTTAAGAGCAACTTTCATCGACCGGTGAAAGCGTTCACATGATAGGCCGTAGTGCGGTGGAGGGAGACACCCAACTGCTGTGTAATGGAAGTCCATAACGCGGAAGTGAATTGGGCCCCTCGATCAGAGGACAGATCAGAGGGAACACCAAACCGGGCGACCCAGGTACTGATGAATGCGCGGGCCACGTCAGCTGTAGTAGTCGCAGTGAGTGGGACAGCCTCCGGCCAATGGGTGGCCCTGTTTACCATCGTCAGAAGGTGAGTGTACCCCCTGGAGGGAGGAAGGGGTCCCACCAGATCCACGTTGATGTGGTCAAAACGCCTCTCAGGGACTTTGAACTGCTCCAACAGGGCCTTAACATGCCGATGGACCTTCGCGCGTTGGCATGCCATGCAGGTCCTGACCAAACCCCCAATGTCAACCTTCATCCTGGGCCAGAGGAATTTCGCCGCCATTAGGTGCTGTGATGGTTCTCTGCCCGGGTGCGAGAGGCCATGGACAGCCTCGAAAACTTGTCGTCTCCATGCATGTGGAACCACTGGCCGTGGCTGCGCCATAGATATATCACATAGCAGCGTCGTGCCATCATCAATGAAGGGGACGTCCGCCAACCCGAGGCCAGTAACCGCCGTCTTGCATGCCTGGATGTCTGGGTCTGAAACCTGATCCGCAGCCATATGGGTGTAATCAATGCCCAGGTGGACAGCACCGATAGCGGCACGAGAGAGGCACTCAGCCACGGGGTTGTCCTTCCCAGCCACGTCAGTAGTGTCAGTAGTGAATGTCAGTAGTGAACTCAGAGATGAAAGCCAGATGGCGCTGTTGCCTGGCAGACCACGGTTCTGACGCTGGTCAGCAAAACACAATGCCACGGTGCGTTTTCCAAACGTGAGGGATCGCACTGCCATTGGCAGCTTCAAGGGCGGGGCCCCGTCTCGCTGAGTGGAAGTCCTGAGTGGACGCCGGCAGCACACTCACCTGGGCACCCGTGTCACATAAAAAACGGCGGCCGGAGAGTGAGTCGGTGACGTACAGCAAGCCTGCAGGATGGCCAACACTCACGGCTGCTAATGGCAGCCAGTGCGTTTCCCGACCCACTGTAGTTGCATGGTGGCAGGCACTTCTTAGCTTTGTTCCCAAACTTTGCGTGGTAAAAGCACAGCCCCGACGGCCTTACCCGGCGGGGCATAGCCGCGGCAGAGATAGAGAGTGGTTGGAACCCCTGCTCATCAATGGTGTAGGCCAATGCTGCCAAACACCTCTTCCCAGCTGAGAAAAATACATCCGCTTCTCTAGCTAGCTGACGAAAGGCCTGCTACCACATAGTAGTACTCGGTGCACAGTAAATTTCGCTGAGTACATTTTACTCAAACTGAGTAAAACTTTACTCACTTGGGCTCAAATTGACTCAGTTTGAGTAAAATTTACTGTGTGGCATCCACGGTAATATCCCAGAGAGCGAATTGGGCTTCGGCTTGCGCAAACCAAGAGTTGGCACTCAGCGTTGGTTCCCAAAACTCGGGCAGCTTGAGTGAAACTGCGTTCAAAGATCTGCAATCTGCGTTCTGTTGGTCAGTTGACATGTTCGATATAATCTCCGAAATACGTCCAAGAGAAAATCAGGGTCACCAATGTAGGAGTGCGGTAATGATACCGCAGACGGAGTCGTGTTCCGATGCAAAAACAAACTATTTTATTACGCACTCTACTGTCGCACAAACAACACTTTCATTCATCTTTCACTTGTCTCTCTTTAACTACGTCATCCCCCACTAAGGGTCACGGGAGATGTAGTAAACACCACAATAGGCTAGAATGCCATGAATTATGACCCAGTAGCCACTACAACTGTTACATTTGTTACTTCGACACAGTCAACCATCAGATCCTCCTCGCATCCCTCACAGGAATGGGAGTGGCTGGCTCTGCGCTGGCATGGCTGATATCCTACCTCAACAACGGGTGTCCCCCAGGGCTCGGCCCTTAGACCCCTCCTCTTCTCCCTCTACACCAAATCTCTGGGTAACATTGTCACGTCTCATGCCTGCTCGTATCATTGCTATGCCGATGATACTCAACTGTTCCTCTCCTTTCCTCCCTCAGATATCCATGTCTCTAAGAGAATCTGAGCCTATCGGTCCGACATCTCCGCCTGGATGATGACCAACCACTTCAAACTGAACCTAAGCAAAACAGAATTGTTTCCCCTGCCAGCCAAATCCTCCCCGCTGGCCGACCTTTCCATCACAGTGTAAAATGTAGCCATGGCCTCGTCCCCGACCGCCAAGAACCTTGGTGTAGTCCTTGCCGATTGGCTGAACTTCTCAACAACGACCAGAACCTGCAGATTCCTCCTGAGCAATGTCAGAAGGATCCGCCCCTTCCTGACAGAAGCCACTCAACTCCTTGTCCAATCAACAGTCATGTCTCGCCTCGACTACTGCAATGCACTGCTCGCTGGTTTACTGACCACTGCCACCAAGCCTCCTCAACTCATCCAGAACGCAGCCGCCTGTCTGATCTCCAACTTATCATGTTACCCCACTTCTCAGGGACCTGCACTGGCTCCCCATCGCCGCACAAATCCGCTTCAAGGTCCTTGACCTGACATATCGTGCAGCGAAGGGAACAGCTCCCGCCTACCTCCGGTCAATGGTCTCTAACTACACACCCTCAAGACCCCTCCGCTCTAAATCCTCTGGCCGCCTCAGACCCACTGCTATCAGAGCTCCGGGAGGGTCATCAAAGAGAAGCCGCCTATTCTCGGTCCTCGCTCCACAATGGTGGAATGAACTTCCCATCACAGTTAGGACAGCCGAAACCCAACCAATCTTTAACCGCCGACTAAAAACACACGTCTTCGATCAATATCTGAAAAACATATTGAAAAAATAACCTTCTTACTGTCTTATACTACCATGCACTCTTCCTACTATACTAATATGTCTTTACTACTATGCACTTGACACTGCAGCACCCAAGTTTCAGCACTGTTTGATGAACATTGTTACTCAGCTGTAAGAGTTGTACCCTTCCTGCTGACTTGTCGTACAGAACTTCTAAGTTGCTTTGGATAAAAGCGTCAGCTAAATGCCTAAATGTAAATGTAAAATGTAAGTAACTAAGGAAGTCTTCTTTTACAGCGGCAGCTAATGGTGTGGTGAACCAATACTCAACTACGTTCTCCTCCATCATCTTGTGAGAAAGACAAACGCAATAAAGACTTTCATATGAACGCACTTTAGACTCTCAGTCACACTTTAGACTCTCAGTCACAATTTAGACTCTCAGTCACACGTCTACGGAGACATTTCTCCAACCAATTTTTCTACCTCACCTCCATTACGGTCAAAAAGCATACAAGCACTTAAACGACTGCTAAATAAATTAATAAAGATGCAGGTGTGTATGCTAATGAGACACTAGTAACTACTGCTCAACAACCCCCTCTCGTTTCATTCTCAGTAAGACTGCTCTTATTCCGTGGGATAAGTGCTTCACTCTGGCAATTTGCACAAACAGTAAGTTCTCATGAGAACACAGAGAAGGAGAATAAAACATATTGCTTTGATGTTGCCTCCATAATATTGTACTGCATGTATATAGATATATCCTTTTACAACACAGAGAAGCAGCATCGCAGACTAAATAGATCATGAGTCATCTGTTCATGAGATAGACAATGATTGTTAGAGACTCATTAGAGACTCCGAGTCTCTCCGTTTTCCAATCCCACCTCAAGACCATCTCTTCTCCACTGTCTCCTCTTAGCCCCCCATCCATCCTTGTGTGTTTGTGTTATGCTCGTCTGTTGTTTATCTGAGTTCTAGAAAAGCACTATATGAATCTAATCTGTCATAATTATTATAATAATTATTATTGTTGTTGTTATTGTTATTATTATTCATACTGCTAAGACTAATAATAATGAGTGAAGTGTTACTAAATAATTCATCCTACTTTAAAATATATCTGTGGTGTGTATATCCTAACTTTAAAATATATCTGTGGTGTGTATATCCTAACTTTAAAATATATCTGTGGTGTGTATATCCTAACTTTAAAATATATCTGTGGTGTGTATATCCTAACTTTAAAATATATCTGTGGTGTGTATATCCTAACTTTAAAATATATCTGTGGTGTGTATATCCTAACTTTAAAATATATCTGTGGTGTGTATATCCTAACTTTAAAATATATCTGTGGTGTGTATATCCTAACTTTAAAATATATCTGTGGTGTGTATATCCTAACTTTAAAATATATCTGTGGTGTATACATCCTACTTTAAAATATATCTGTGGTGTATACATCCTACTTTAAAATATATCTGTGGTGTGTATATCCTACTTTAAAATATATCTGTGGTGAGTACATCCATGCTCTAAACTAAAGTGTTTAGATGACTTTGGGAGTTCTGTATCCTATGCTACAGTGTGATACATGATATCGACCTCTGGTTTGATCATCAAGTTAAGAGGGTCTCTCAGTCTTGTTTCCTCCAACTGAATAACATTTCTAAAACAAGATATTTTTCTAGTGTTTGCCATCCTTGAGAGAAGGTTATCCGTGCCTCCATCTCATCACATTACACAGTAATACTCTCTCTATTCTCGGCTAAGCCAGAGGTCCCTCACCCCTCTGCAGCTAGTGCAAAATGCAGCAGCAAGACCTTTAACTAACTTTAAGAGACGGGACACATTATTACCCTCTATTTAAGCCTCTCTTCATTGGTTGCCAGTTAGTTTTAGAATTGATTGCCAGATTCTTCTGATAACCTTCAAGGCTCAACAGAGTCTGGCCCCTAGCGACATCACTTTCCTTTTAATCGCTAATCACTAATGAAGATAACCTTGAACCTTGACCTTGAACCTTGAGTGGTAGCGTAGCATGACATCATCAGGCAGGGACAGACAGACTGTCCCTAAGTACCGGCTAATGACTAAAGGTCGAATACACTGAATGTGAGGAAGATGACACATTCCAAGCTGTGCCAATGGAATGACAATGGAACAGTTTGTGTTAATGCTGTGGGATTGCTCAAGTCAAGTCAAGTCAAGAGTTTTATTTGTCACGGCATACAAGTATACAGTGAAATGCGGGGGGTCTTGCCCGATGTCGCTTCAAATATGTAAATAAAGTACTAATCGACAACAGGATAAAAGGTACATTATGTACATTATGTTATAGCCATAAGTAATATATTTACGTATTGTATAAAAAAAATTAACATGCATACGTATTACAAGTGAGTGCATATATTACATTATTCAAATAATTTAAACTTTTTATGAGTAAGCCTAACTGTATGTCCATAACCTTTAAAATGTTCAAACTAACCTCAACTCTAACTATAATCATAGTTAGATTATTTGCAGTGTTTGTTTTGGACTTTTGCCAATACAATACAGAAATATATTACTCATGGCTATAACAGAACATACATTAGGGCAGTGTTTCCCAACCGGGGGTACGCGTACCCCTAGGGGTACGTGGGTGGTCCCCAGGGGGTACATGAAAATATTTGAAAAATGAGGGATCACCACGATTGATTGCGTAGTAGGGGGTACTTTAGGTTGTCTTGAAATGCTTTGGGGGTACAGTAGGTCAAAAAAGGTTGGGAACCACTGCATTAGGCTATGTACCTTTTTTCTGTCATTAGTACTTTATTTACACTTCCTGATGAGACCACGTTGCAGCGATCACTGGACCAAACTTGTGGATCTACAAATCAGGAAATGTAAAAGAAATAAAACTAGCTTTATTTAGCCAGATAACAGGTTTCTTAACATGTTTCTGAAATGTAGGGTCAAAACGTTCAGAACATTTTCAACTTGTAAGATACTGTAAAATATTCACCAATAGGGCTACATACCAATTTCTATGTTTAAGGGAAAATAAATTCACATTCAGTCAAAACCTGGACATCTCTCGTTGGAGTTGAATGGAGCCTGTGCTGCTCCAGTCTCCTGAAGTGGGCGGGGCAGTGAGCCCACCAATAGTGCGCATTTTGTAGCTCACATGTTACATCACAGGAAGTGAGAACGACCTTTTGAAACATCTCTGTAAAGGTGACCAGTCTTTGGAACGCTCTGCCTGAAAATCTGCGAGGAGCCAAATCCATCCTTTAGAGATGACTCCTAAAAACTTTATTTAGTTAATAAGGTCTGTATTTTATTTCTACTTTGATTTTGTTTTACTTTTACTGTCAACGTGTCCGTGCACGCTGTTTAACTCTGCCAACCCTGCTTGGTTTCATTGTGATGTTATTTTATTCTTCATCTTGTAATGATTATTGTTGTATTTTTATACTTAACTCTAAATGATTGTTCTGTGAAGCACATTGCATTGTGTGTTGATACGCTACATAAATAAATAAATAAAGATTTAAAGAAGATAAACGATTATATATTTGTGTAAATGTGTTTGTATCCTACTCTCGTCCGTACTGTCTGTCTGTCTGTCTGTCTGTCTGTCTGTCTGTCTGTCTGTCTGTCTGTCTGTCTGTCTGTCTGTCTGTCTGTCTGTCTGTCTGTCTGTCTGTCTGTCTGTCTGTCTGTCTGTCTGTCTGTCTGTCTGTCTGTCTGTCTGTCTGTCTGTCTGTCTGTCTGTCTGTCTGTCTGTCTGTCTGTCTGTCTGTCTGTCTGTAAGTTTGATGGAAAGGAAAAGATGGAGAGAGATGGATAGAGGGAGGGAGGGAGGGAGAGAAAGAGAAGGGAAGGGGGCAAGAGACAGAGGGAAAGAGAGAGATGGATAGGGAGAGAGAGAAAGTGTGTGTGTGTACCTCATCCTCATCCTCTCGCTCTCCTCTCTCTCCTCACCCTCTCTATCCTGTCTTTCTCCACTGGCCTCCTTCTCTATCTGCATCCTCTATCTGCCCCCCCTCTCTCTCTCCCTCTCTCTCTCTCTCCCTCTCTCCCTCTCTCTCTCTCTCTCTCTCTCTCTCTCTCTCTCTCTCTCTCTCTCTCTCTCTCTCTCTCTCTCCTCTCTCTCTCTCTCTCTCTCTCTCTCTCTCTCTCTCTCTCTCTCACTCTCTCTCTCTCTGTCTCTCCCTCTCTCTGTCTGTCTCTCTCTCTCTCTCTCTCTCTCTCTCTATCTCTCTCTCCTCTCTCTCTCTCTCTCTCTCTCTCTCTCTCTCTCTCTCTCTCTCTCTCTCTCTCTCTCACCCATGTCTCTAGGGGGACAAGGAGAACGTGGCGTTTTCTCCTGGATCAAAAATTTACGAGCAATTAAAAGCCTGGCGACGCCGGGCATCCATCAGCCGCGCGAGCCTGCCTGGCCGGCTGAGGGCGCCTGGCAGTAAACCACACGCTATATACTTTTATATCTGTTCTCTCCAAAGAGGGAAGGTTATGGCAAAATTATGTTTTACGGTTCACCGTTTCCACTGTGATGTAGACATCTTTCATCAAACAGGCTCATTGGAGGTCAGAGAGAGAGAGAGAGAGAGAGAGAGAGAGAGAGAGAGAGAGCGAGAGAGAGAGAGAGAGAGAGAGAGAGAGAGAGAGAGAGAGAGAGAGAGAGAGAGAGAGAGAGAGAGATTAGAGGGATGGAGATGGAGAGAGGGAGGGAGAGGGAAAGAGAGGGATGAGAGAAGGGGGGGTACGAGAGATGGAAAGGAAGATAAGGAGGGAGAGAGGGGGAAGGAGGGAGAGGGTTGGGAGAAAATGAGAGAGAAGAGGGAAGGAGGGAGAGGGGTCGAGAGACAGGTAAGGAGATATATATCCTGTATCCCTGTTAAAATGTTAAAATAAGTTCAGATACAATGCACAGGGAAATACATAATAAAAATGATGTAAAGAAATAAAATAAAATAAGACAGTAGCATTGTTGACAAAAACAGGACCATTTCTAAATGTAATCTATTCAATATCTATAGGATACAGTGCATTCATAGCAGTCGATTTCTAAATGTAATCTATTCAATATCTATAGGATACAGTGCATAGTAGTCCATTTATAAATGTAACCTATTCAATATATATAGGATACAGTGCATTCATAGTAGTCCATTTATAAATGTAACCTATTCAATATCTACTTTTTACAGAGCAGCCATAGTCCATTTCCTGTTCATTGTGAAGATACTGCTTTGCTTACCAGGCACATTTTCAAGGCAAGCGAATGCCTCTCAATTTGCACACCACCTAGGATAAGTACATTTAGGTTAAACCTTTATTAATCCCCCCGGGGGAAATTCATCCTCTGCATTTGACCCATCCTAACTATTGAGGGCATAGTGCGGTGCCCAGGGACCAACTCCAGTTGTAATGCCAGTACCTTGGTCCAGGGCAACGGCAGGAAACCTAGCCTGCATGTCTTTTGGTGTGGGAGGAAACAGTACCCAGAGGGAACCCACTTAAACATAAGGATCACATGCAAACTCCACACAGAAACCCCTGCTGGGGTTTGAACCCAGGACCTTCTTGCTGTGAGGCAACAGCTCTAACCAAAGCACCACCATGCCGCCCAGAGTGAAGCTGTTTGTCTCACTCTGTTTGCATCTTTGGGCATTCGCTTCGCGGTATAGGGAGGTGTAGTCTGATGCCACTTTAGTTTCCCGTGCGGTCCACTCGTATAGGGATTTATCATTCGGAAAATGTATTATCGGCTATTGTAATAATTCTGCCTCATGAACATTGGCAAGCTTTCCATGTTTGCACAAAATGACTTCCTTTCTATCACTAACATTATTGTTTAAGCATTTTTGGTTGAAATAACATTTGTTATAAGGTTGTTTAATTTGTCCTTAAAAAAAAAAACGCTGTTAGCACACCGGCTAGCTATCCAAGCTAGCACTGTGGTAAACACGGTCGACCGTAGCTTTCTCAGTCCTCAGAACGGTAATACTTGACTTCTCTATACGGTATTGTCTCAATCACGAACATGATTACTGACTATTTGAATGGTAATTCAGACGCCCTTTACTCTTATCAGTTTTTTCTTTATTCTTTATCTCTTGCCTTTTTTATCATCTAACACTCAAACGATGCATTGAACGGCGCAAGGTTTGTTACGTATGTTTGTTATCTTTATTCGGCTCTAACCGAGCGGGATGAATATCATGATTTTCACTCAAACAGACTATATGTGCTTATGAACCATTCAACCGAGGGGGATGACCCCCTTTGCAACAAACTGTATGCGGGTGGCAGATCAAGGCTATCCTACCGCTGCGGACAATGCGTGTTTTTAACTCTCTTTCTTGTCACAGCAGAACACAAGACCGTCACCGACGCTGCATTACCTCAACGATAGCAGCACGGTAATGATCGGGGTTTATTGCCACAGTGGTATTATTTCGACATGTGTTATGAGTACCTCACTTTACTCAAGTTCAGCTCGGACAAACTATGTTTCATGTGCCTTTATCGTCTGCATAATGTTCTATGCACTGAGCTCTATATAGATATAGATTGATTCTCTCTGTTGAGCGATGGGGGGTTCCCCTATTCCTAAATCGTTACAATATACAATTCTGGTTAGAATGGTTAAGTTACGTAATGTGGTTTTGGTTGCTGTGACCCGGTCACAGTGCCAAATGATGTTTGATTGACATCGGACAAGATATTTGATGGGGGGGTGGGGGGAGGGGAGGGGGGGATATGGGGATTTTAGTTTTTTATTTCTTTTGGCTCGTTCTACTGTATGTCTGCTCTCGCCCAACAGGACCTTAGCGTGGGGATGTGTATGTTGTGGTGCTCTACTTCAGGGGAATCACGTTCAGTCATACTGCAACCTGGTTGGACTATGGCTAATTTAAACATTTTGATCTGGAATTCAGGGGGGCTTAATATTCAACATAAACGCACAAGTGTACTAACATGGTTGAAAAGACGGGAGGTTGATGTGGCTTTGCTGAGTGAAACGCATCTTTTAAAGGCTGACAGTGCTAAACTTGCAATTTTTTTTATCATAATATAAGCTCCTCTTCTTTTAGCACTAAGTCCCGGGGAGTAGCCATAGTGGCTAAACGGAAGTTGAATATTAAACTATTAGACGTGTGGTCTGATGCGGAAGGACGAATTACTATTGCGAAGATGGAATACACTAACAGGAAAATTGCTCTTATAGCTGCTTATGCCCCTAATTTGTATGATGCGCACTTTTATACTGCACTCACTACAGAGATGCTGAAACTACCTGAGTACTCATTCATAGTGGGTGCTGATTTCAATGCCATGTGGGATCCATTGATTGATAAATCCGGAGATGCTGAAACCCACGATCAGAAGCAAGCTACCGCGGCCCTACGTGGCTGGTCTAAAGACACGGGGGTTATTGATATGTGGCGATTACTCAACCCAACCTTGCGAGACTACTCTTTTTTCTCCGCGAGATATAAAACTTTCTCCAATTGATTATGTTTTCTCCTCCCCTAGGCTATTCGATAGCTTTGACGTTGACTTGAAGCCCATTGCACTGTCAGACCACAAATACATCCTCCTTAAGGGTTCACTCAGCAAAATGACGTCTTGTGCCCTTAGATGGCGCTTTAACTCAGCGCTG
This sequence comes from Notolepis coatsorum, assembly GCF_963971535.1. Taxonomy (NCBI): domain Eukaryota; kingdom Metazoa; phylum Chordata; class Actinopteri; order Aulopiformes; family Paralepididae; genus Notolepis; species Notolepis coatsorum. The sequence continues at coordinate 59,622 of NW_028170348.1, forward strand.
CTGAAGAACAAGGAATTTAACCTACAATTTAAGGAGAAGCTCATTGAATTCTTGCAGTTTAATGCTGGATCGGTACAGGACCCCAGAACTTTGTGGAATGCGGTTAAGGGGTTTATTAGGAGTAATACCACTCTATTTGCTTCCAATCTCCACAAGAGGTGTCTCTCCAAGTCAGTAGAATTGGAAGAGCTGCATAAAACAATGATGTCTTCTATGCAGCACAGATACTCTAGCCGACTGGAACTCCAAATTAAAGTGGTGAAAAAGGAGATTAACTCCATTTTAAGACAACAGTCTGAATTTCAAATGCACAGAACAAGACAACACTACTACTTTCATGGCTCTAGACCTAGTCACCTACTGGCTATGAAGATACGGGCCAGTGATCAATTTGCAGATATCCCTGCCATTAAGAACCAACAGGGGGAGATAACCACCAACCCCAACAAAATCAACGATACATTTCGATCGTTTTATTCCAACCTGTACGAGTCGGAAGTGGTCTTTGATCACGCCAAGCTGGAGGACTATCTTAGTCAAATTAACCTACCACAAATCTCGGAGGAGGACGCTAAATGGTTAGCTGAACCTATCACACTAGATGAGCTAAGGGAAGCAATTCTGACATGCAGCGGGGCAAGGCTCCTGGTTGGGACGGCATTCCACCGGAACTCTGCGTTCTGGGATGTACTCTGTCCCTTATTACTTTCAATGATTTTACACTCAGTCAAGGAGGGCAATTTTTCCAGGGATGTCAATATGGCACTTATATCTGTTCTACTCAAGAAAGATAAGGACCCCACCGAATGTGGCAGCTATAGACCCTTAAGTCTCCTCGGAGCCGATCTCAAGCTATATGCTAAGGTGCTAGCCATCCAACTTAAAAAGCATATGACATTTCTGGTTAACCCCGATCAGACTGGCGTTATAAGAGGCCGACTGGTCACGGATAATATCAGACGGTTACTGCACGTGATTGATGCCAGTAAGGATGTTGCAACCCCTACGGCTGTCATGTCCTTAGACGTGATGAAGGCCTTTGACAGATTGGAGTGGTCGTATTTATGGGTAGTACTAGGAAGGATGGGATTGGGTGAGGGTTTCATTCACATGATCAAAGTTCTCTACACAGGTCCCTCTGCCATGATCTTGACAGGGAAGCTTTGCTCACCACTCTCCGCTGTTTCGCGCTCTTCTAGACAGGGTTGTCCTCTTAGCCCAGGACTCTTTGCTCTATCACTCGAACCTCTAGCTCAGTACATAAGACAATCCCGGGTTATATCCCCTGTGTCAATTAAGGGCACACATCACCATATCAGCTTATACGCGGATGATGTACTCCTATTTATGCAGAACCCAACCGTCTCTCTGCCCTATCTTCTCCAAGTAATAGATGACTTTGGCAGTCTATCTGGATTTAAGATCAACTGGCCAAAATCAGCCTTCCTTCCACTCAACGAGACTGCGAAGGCAACCATCCTTCCAGCAAACATACTCATGGTAGAGCACTTTAAATGCCTTGGGATTGAAATATTCCCAACTATTAACCAGACAGTAAGTATAACTACTCCAGCTTGGGTGACAGGATTACGAAGGATTTTGACAGGTGGTCCAAATTAAAGAACTCATTACAGGCCCGCGCCTCAATAATTAAGATGAATGTTTTACCCAGAATTAATTTTATCAGCTCCATGCTACCGTTATCTCCCCCTGTTGGTTACTGGAAAAAACTGCACTCTGCTGCATATAAATTCGTCTGGAATAACAAACGCCCACGCTTAAAGAGATCCACTGCACAGAGGAGTAAACTAGCCGGGGGTTTAGCATTTCCAGACTTCAAGTATTATTTTCAAGCTTACTCTTTGAGACCTCTTATCACTTGGTTTGATGCTCAAGCAGCTGTGTCCTGGCGACCATTGGAGGAGAAGATGGTGTCCCCACATAGACTTCAAGATATCGTGTATACCAACATTTCAATTAAGCAATGCAAATTACGATTTGGCCCTCTGATCACACATGTGATCCAGATTTGGCGTGACACCCAGAAAGCACGCACTAACCGCCAGAAATGGCACACGCATTCCCCACTATTCAATAACCATTTTCTCCTTATTGGACAACGACCCATTAGATACCCTAGATGGGAAGGGAAAGGCATCCATACATTGGGGGATATCTTCAATGACTCTGGTATCCGGTCCTTTCAGGACCTATCCAACGGATTTGATCTCCCCGGAAACTCCTTTTTCTTTTATTTACAAATGAGGGCAGCTCTGAAGGCTCATGGAGTTCCATGGGACGCTCCACTAGAGCGACACCGGTTTCACAAATTATTTTATGACAGAGAGACATCGAGAGGCTTCGTCTCTGACTTTTATCGGCACTTACTTACGTCCTCATATAAGGACCTACCCTTAGATACGATTTGGAGAAAGGATATCCCTGAGTTGGATATAGATTTTGATTGGGATGCAGTCTGGGAAAATATTAGGCTATCATCACGCAACCCAGATCACCAACAGATTCATCAACATTTTGTTCATAGGACTTATTTGACCCCCAGGATGATTGAACCTAATGGGTCTCAGACCTGACTCTCGATGTACCTTGTGTCCAAACGGTGCCATTGGAACATATATGCATATGTACTGGGAATGCCCTCCTGTTGAGATCTTCTGGGAAAATGTTACCACTCAGTTATCAGAGATTTTCTCTCTAACCATACCGGCCTTGCCGCCTGTTTTATTGTTCAATGATGTTTCTCAATTACCAGCCTCTATACATGTAAGGAGACTTATTTTGGCTGGCCTGACGGCTGCCAAAAAGTTGATTGCCTCACGCTGGATACAACCAGATAAGTTATGTCTGAAGGTATGGATTCTCACTAGGGATGCTCGATATTGGCTTTTTTACCGATACCGATATACCGATATTGTCCAACTCTTAATTTCCGATACCGATATCAACCGATATCACATTTTAATGCCGATAATATCGGACATCATTTCTATAGAAATGTAAAAAAATAAAAAATAAAAAATGTATTAATTTATTTATTTTTTAAAACCGATACCGATATTTTCCGATATCACAGCGAATATTCATGTATGTTGGTGGTTTTGGTGTCTTTTGTGTTTTTGTTTTATTTATTATTCTTCATACCTTGTGATCCTATGTATATTTTCTGACCCCCTTCTGATCTGGGTCTGGTGGTCGTGGGCTCGGACTGGGGGGGGCCGTGGTTCGGGGTCTCTGCGGGTCGAGGCACTAAAGAGGCGTGGTGCTTTGGCTTGCGGGGGGGCCGGGCTGTGGGTCCTCTGGGGTTGTGGCTTGCGGTTGCCGGGCCTGGAGGTGGAGGGGGCTCGGTAAGCCCACTTTTATAAAAATATTTTATTTCCCTTTTACTCTGTGACAACTTATTTTGACTGGTCATGTATGTAAATGTATAATCTGTCTAATTTATTGTCTAATCATTGTTGTGTTAGTTTATGTTCTTGGATGTCTTTTATGTATTATTGTTACTTATTGTGTTGTGAGTTGTGTTGTTTCATTAGACTTTAATAGAGAGCAGAGCAGAAAACAAACAGTTTTCGAATGCATCGCATCATCCAACATCGACAATGACAGCGGTCTGCAGCACAGAGCCTGAAAACTCACGGATGTCTCATGGCCAATAGGAAAAACGCGCCCAGTGATGTATTCCATGGCCGAGGGGAAATCCCATGACCCACCCATCCTAACATGGAGTGGAACCAGGGAACCCCCCCCCCCCCCCCTTCCCCCTCCCTGTGACGCGCTGACCCCTCAGCCGACAGGGAGACTGAGAGGCAGGAGGTCCCACCTCTCGGCCAATCAGTAAAGGGGGAGGGGTTATTAGTCCACCCCTTATGACTCCTCACCCCTGATACGATGCAACAACAAAGCAGAGCCATGACACCAGTTGTAGCGCGCTACATGAAAGCGCATTATACCTGTTAGGGTAACAGCTTCACATTCTGCACGCCAGCCACAGACAATAACCTTGTTTGTGCAAAACACAGGCTTTATACACGGCTTCAGGCTCATGTGCGAAACTTGCCACCTGAAGTTTTACACCTTTACCCTAAAGTAAAGGAAAAAAACACAGACCAAAGAGAGGGGCCAAAGGCCTTGGTACAAGAGCTATACATGTAAACTTCTGTAGGCCAACACCTAATCCATTTGTGGACTCAATGCCACGTTTACTTAAACGTGGAAACACGATACACACAACCCTCTTTCACAATAAAAAAGGGGAAAAGTTCACTCTCACTACTGCAAGAGGAACGCCGTCTTTTATGATGAGAGAATACATAAGTCCTCGACCAAGTGCTAGCTACAGGCCTTGCTAAGTCACATAATAGCGACCAAACAATTTTCAAAGAAAACTGCACTCCCTCTAAGCAAGAGCACAACTCCAGCAGTAGCCGAGGGATTACACCGTATCCCCAAAAATATAGTGAATCAACACACGTTTTGCAAACAAAATCATATTTGAGGGGGGGGGGGGGGCAAACCGGGGAATAATTTCACCCACCCCCTCACCACCTCACCCCTGATACGACGCCAAAAGAAAAAACAGAGCCGTCACATACTCACCTGTAGAGTAAAAGCTTTACATCATGCACGCCAGCCACAACCGATAACCTCGTTTGAAAACAGGTTTTATCCACGGCTCTGCTTATGTGTGAAAAACTTGCCACTCGTTATTTTTACCATTACCCTTGAGTAAAGAAAATAACAAGCTAAGAGAGGGCTCAGGCCCTTGATCACATGCCACTTGATCACATGCCACACAGCCAGTTGTGGACTCAGCCACGTTGTCAAACGTTACATGAACACACACACAACTTCTCATCATACAACAAAAAAACCCAGTTAATTTTACTCACGTAAAAAATAACACTGTTTTTAGGTAGAGAAAGACATAAGCCTTGGCCAATACTAGAACCTAAGCTATACAAGATAGTGACCAAGACAATTTTCACACAGCACACGTCTTATCTCCAAAGTGAAGTAACATGTTTTGTTAAACAAAGACATCGTTATTAACTAGAGCTGGGCCGCTAACAGCGTTAACGTGCTGCGTTAACGCGATACTAGTATTGCGCGATAATATAATTAACGCATTAACATTTTTTTTTTCTTTTTTTGTTTCTTACATTTTCTTTTTTTTACCTTTATTTACCCAGGGTAGGTTCGCTGAGCACAGATGCTCTTTTTCAGGGACGCCCTGCTTCACATTCACACAGTTCCATTCACACCTGGGAGCTGCCCAGTACAACCACAGTTGACACCATTGGCTACTGAGCAACTCCATAGTTCAAGTTTGAAATGCTTCTTTCTGTTTTGCTCCTGAGA
>NW_028170347.1:0-15885 GCF_963971535.1 Notolepis coatsorum
CGGTGGTCTGGGGAAAGCGGGACGGCCCACACACCGCTATCAGTGTTCTTCTTCCCCACCAATGAAGTATTCACCAAAAGACTCAATACCGTGGCAACAACTACCGCACTACCGGTAGAATAAGTGCCGAGAACCGTGGGAAGTGATGCAAACTGTCTTGTCGTGTTTTGAACATTCATGTTGTGTTGATGGAATCACGTTAATATAGAGAGATATGTTGTGTTGATGGAATCACGTTAATATAGAGAGATGAAAACAATACGTTATTAGCGTAACGCGCTGTTTGGGCGTAGAGTCAGTGGCCAATCAGATCGCAGAAGGCGAACGTGGAACTGGAAATATATTGGGGAAAGAATAGATAGCGTGTCGATGTGTCCTTGAGCAAGACACTTAACCCTTAATTGCTCCCGATGAGCAGGTTGGCACCTTGCATGGTTGCCTCCGTCATCGGTGTGTGAATGTGTGAGTGAATGGGTAAAATGTGAGTAACAAATTGTAAAGCGCTTTGGATAAAAGCGCTATATAAAAAAGCAGCCATTTACCATATAAAAAAGCAGCCATTTCCAACCAATAATCAGTAAATGTTTTTTACTTAATCTTTGAGAAAAGGAGATTTTATATTGTAATCTTTACTCCGGGGTAACTACTACAGTATGCATAAGCAACGCTAAACGTTACCGATTTTCGACCAATCACACGAGCACAACTGCTCTGACGTTGGTACGCCTTTACATTCTCGTTGGTTATCGATGGACTTTTCCGTGTGTTTATTTTAGCCATCAGTGAAACGTTTAAAAACAGTCAAGTAATCATGAGTATATAATTCCACTGGTGTATTATGTTGTTGTTGACATGTTGGTTTGGTAACGTCGTCCTCTCAGCGCCGCAGTGTTCGTTCCAGACTGCTCTTCAAATTAAATTAACCCATTTCCTGGAAAGATGTAGTTTTGCATTAGGTACACCGTCTTGTATCCATGACTTTTTTCCAATTTTTTCTCAAATGTAAAACACAGAAGTCTTTTAATTATGCTCCTATTGTAAGAGACCATAGGCAAGAATGAGTCGGGAACCAGGCAGGTCTTAAAACGATGACGTGACGAGGTCCGTACCATTCAGTGGCGTGTCCATGCTCTTTTTGTCTTGAATTCCACAAGTGCCCTTTTCAATTGCAATAAAATGGTGCACACATTGCTGATGTCAGTTTCATAGCTGACGAGATACCCTGAAATTGAAATACACTTTAAATACTTTTAAGCAAAAATCCACGCCAGAATAATTTGTATTTCATCAAGGCCACTCAAAAGAACCCCAATGCCCTGAGCAAAGACCCTGTCTGCACGGGCCCCCTCTGCCCAGAACTCCTAGCAAAAAGTGGAGGAACTTAAAAATATGCCGCTTCCACTCTCCTGTCTGTCTGACTTTAACCTCACACAAGTGGCCAACATGAGAGAGAGCCACACTGGAACTCAATTACCCCTAGAATGACCATCTTCAGAGTATGTTAGGGCTCCCTGGGAGTCAAAGGTCAGACTTCATTAAAAACCAATAAGGACAGAGCTGAGAATCACACCCCTGCTGGGTCTTTGATCAAAGGAGGAGAAGGGCTCCTGCCAGGCGCCTGTGTCACCCTGGGTTAAGCCTCGATCCTATAAGCCTAACTCTGGAAACATTACCTACCATTCTGGAAGCCACCGTCAAACTGACAGTTCATGAATGCACAGTGGGACTGTTTTCATCTTCCCAGTCAGGTAGGATCACCACAGATGGCCACACTGGGGGAAGGAACAGAGCAAGACGTTCTCTGGGCCCTGTTTACTGTAGCCAGCTGTCAGGTGCACGTGGGGCAAGTATTGACACAGATGAAGGGCTACACTGGCTGTTCAGAATACAGTGAATAGATGTGTGTTGATGAGCACCAAAGAGGCTTTCACAGTCGGATGAATAGGGATCCATTGTAGACTATTCAAGGTCTTTATCAGTGTATCTGCAGACACATTCAGCGGAGACAATAGGATCCGAGAGGATGCTGCTTTGTCTTTATTTATAAAGGGGCATTTCACCAAACAACAACAACAAGAACCACAACAAAGCAATGCAGTAGTCTTTGCACAAATTACTGTAATTTGGTTTGCAAGATGTGAGACTTTGTCCTCATCTGGTGTCGTCCAATGAAGGGGAATCCTTGTGTTGTGTTTTTATACCTTGAAGAAAATATAGCATAGCCTAAAGATTTATTGAAGGATAGTGTTGGTTTAATATTGTTTTACAAATTAGTCAATTGTATAGATAACTATGGAATTCAAATGGAAATCAAATCATATGTAATCTAATCTAAGCGTTACAACCAAATGTATAGCCAACTAAAGACAGTAGCAACAATCGATCTTTCAGCTACTGTGCACACTGGGAGAAAACAGACTTCAGATTTCAGACTTTTTGGTGAAATGCCCCTTTGAGACCAAAGTTCTCGCTGACTGCTCTTCCCAACGGTGGATACATGGTTACATGTCCTTGAGATGATTTCCCTCATGTTTTAATCAAAGCCCCCTGCATGACAATGCTGATATTGACCCCTTCCTTTATTCACATCAGCACTGCCAGTTAAGCCCATAAACAGTGTGTCCTGACATTTAACCGTGGACTGACTGACCTCGTCAATAACGGGAGAGTCTGAGGGGGGTTTGATCGATTGACCTGGGCCATCTCTTTAACTGGGCCGCCGGTGTTAAGCTGAGGTCAAGCGTAGAGAATCAGCTAGCCTCTACCTTTCCAGTCAGATTTATACCCTCCTATCAGAACCTTGACTCTGACATAAACCCGATAATCTCCATGCAGCCTTGGCCTGCGCTATGCTGTCCATACTGAGCACAATGACCACCTCTAAATCACCTACACCAATAGAGGAAGAGGGGGGCAGAGGGTTGATCACTGACAAAGGGAAGTTGAAGGGGAAAAAAGACTCTTAAAGAACGTGTGTTGAAATAACACTAGATGTGTTGTCTTTAACCTACACATACAGGTCTGTTAAAGTGTTAAAAAGCAACATCTGCTAATAGCAACACGATTTTAAGCCATGTTATGTGATTTCATCCCACAGCGAGCAAGACTGCTGCCGTGGGCTATGCATGGCAAATTGGGATCGCTCACTCACTCACTCACTCACTCACTCACTCACTCACTCACTCACTCACTCACCTCACTCACTCACTCACTCACATCACTCACAGGAAAATCTGGCAGGGATGTTATGTTGGATGCAGGTAGCGTCTGTGCGGATCCGGGCTTGTTTTTTTTTTTTAATATATCTTTTAGTCAAGAACAACTCAATCTGTGTTATTTTCAACACGTCACTTTTGAAGAGTCCACTGAATATGAGTGGGAGCGTAGGGAGGGGAAGAGCGAGGGTGAAAGAGGATATCAGAGAAGAGAGGGAGGCCCACCTTGCCCCGGTCAGTCCGAAGGGACCGGGGGGACAGAATCATTAGGCGTTGTTTGCGCAGGGAGCGTTGAGTTATCCACATCTACAGCTGAACTGATCACTCAGCGACGCTCCTCCCCGGGAGTCCGGTGCCTGTCATCGTGCAAACAGCCTCTCGGGGAGAAAAGAGAGGTCACCCAGGCTCACCGCATGGCCAGGGGGGGCTCCATTAACACCCTGCACTCTAATCGTTACCCAGGGTGAAGGGAGTCTCTCTCGTGTCCCAAGACCAAAGAAGTGGTTTGTTGTCTGTGAGTAGTAGCCTGTGGCCCTGGATGGAACCCGGCAGACAACAACGCCTGGCCGCTGCTCTCCTCGCCCCCCCGTCCAACCCCCCCACCCCCCGTCCCCCCACCCCCCCCGTCCGACCCGACTCACGTTCACACCTCGCAGCCCCTGTCTTGTCGGCGTCTGCCCAGCACTAATGCAGACATCTCTCTCTACAAGAAGCTGCAGCGCAGGCTATTACTCCCAGCCCCGGGGAGGCTGATAAAACAGACAGCACCAATTCCACACTAATTGGTTGACAGGAAATTGTACCTCGTTTTAATTTACTGCTCAACAACACACCGCAGACATTTGACACAACATGCCTCTCTCTCCTCAGCGCGGCTCGTCCAGGTGTTGACTTTACATCCACTGTGGACCCCCCCCCCCCCCCCCCCCCCCCCCGCCCGTCCTTTTATTTCATTATTTTCAGGAAAGATATACAAAATATATATATTTAACCCTTTCACTACACACTACAGGAGGTTAACCTTTCACTACCACACTGCAAACCGTCTGTAGTGTGGCAGTGAAAGGTTTAACCTTCTGTATTGTCGCAGGTGAAAGGGTTAACCCTTTGGTAGTGTGGTAGTGAAAGGGTTAATCATCTCTACATCAGCATCTTCTGGTGTTTTTTTTTCAGTTCAGCTGTACCCCTTTACTTCTCATCTCTGTCTCTACTCAAGACAGGCCATAACCCCCTCCGCCCAGCTAGGTGCTCAGACAACCGCCAGAGTTATTAAGATCAGCTGGTTGACACTCGTACGAGGACGACAGCCACCTGCCTGCAGGTGCAGCTGTGTACGTTTTACAAGCATCTCAACATCCGCTTCACAGCTGAACTTAAAGGGACAGTTCACCCAAGAAATGACCAATCCTGATAGTTTCGGTGTGATTTGCAGAGTTTTGAAGTTATCTGCCCTAGAGATGTTTGCCATCGCTCACTCCAATACATTGAGCTGAATGGTAGTGGGTTTGTGGCTCAAAAATATAAATACATTTGAAAAAAAACTCAACAGCAATATCCCTTTACAGAAATCATGACACGGTAAATTAAACTGTTCACAACAAGATCTGTGGTAACCATCTCATGATTTTCTGAAAGAGGCATTGCTGTTGAAGTCTTTCAAATGTTTCTTTTTGCACTTTGCCACCAAATCACACCAAAAGTATCTGGATGGATAGATAGCACTCCGGGTAAGAGGAGCTTGCTGTAACATGCTTTCATGCTTTCACTGAGTCATGCACAGTTTGTACAAACATGTTTTTCGACATATCAAATATACGCAGAGCGTGAAAAGCATTTATCAAAATGAATGGTTGTGGGACAAAAACAATGTGACATGAAAGAATATTGTGTTTGGTTTCACTTCTCCACAGACGGCAACATTCCTGTAAGTTAATACAGAGCACTCACTGACTACCGTGAGTTCAAGCCCTGAATTAGGCAGAAGGAGCCCCTACGACCTGAAGAAAGTGAAGGGGATATTATTGTATGACCCCCTTAGCTGAAGTATCAATAACTGCTGGGCTTTTCACGGCCCAATGGAAAAAGCTGTTACCTGGAGGGAAGCAAAAAGCAAAACATGACCATCTCTCCATCTCTGATTACAGCTCTGATAACAACAAGCACTTCTGCGGCACTGATGCAGGTATGAGACAAACTGAAAATGTGAGGAGAAGAGACGAGAAGAGAAGGGAAGAGAACAGGAGAGAAGAGAAGACACAAGAAGAGAAGACACAAGAAGAGAAGAGAGGAGACAAGAAGAGAAGACAGGATTGAAGAGAAGAGAAGAGAAGAGAAGAGAAGAGAAGAGAAGAGAAGAGAAGAGAAGAGAGGAGACAAGAAGAGAAGAGAACAGGAGAGAAGAGAAGAGAAGAGAAGAGAAGAGAAGAGAAGAGAAGAGAAGAGAAGAGAAGAGAAGAGAAGAGAAGAGAAGAGAAGAGAAGAGAAGAGAAGAGAAGAAGAGAAGAGAAGAGAAGAGAAGAGAAGAGACGCTGTGAAACTATGCAGGGAAAGGACCCAGCTGTCTAATTAAGCAGAAGCTGCTACCCAGGAAGGCACCCTTGGCCTTAGTCTCCGTGCCCAGTGTCTCACGCCACATTAGTTACAGGCACCAGGCTCTGCCAAGGCATCAAACACAGCACAGTAACCGCTCTCCAAGTCCAGAACTGCCCCCCATTTACCCCCTCTACCTCCCCCCCCATCCTCTCATCCAAGCCTCAGTTTGTTCTGCTTGGGTGCATGATCATGGCGCCCATGATGAATAGTCACATAGGTGACCCACAGGGTGAGCGGGGATGAAAGCAGCCACTGTTGCAGCGGAGCGGACAGTCAGACACAAACCGCTATTGCTGCCCATCACATACAAACACAAACAAAGGGCCTCAGCTTGCCACCCAGCGTCCTTGGCCCCTCTCTGACTTAGTGTGGCCCCTGCCCCACGCTCGCCTGCCCCCCCCCCCCTGCCTTTGATCAGAGAGGGTCACAGTGGTCAGCTGCCATCTCCAATCAGGCCGCAGAGAGAGACAAGTATGGAGTATGCCGCTTCTTTGATGTGTTTGTTCCATTTTGAGAACATTGGATAAATACATTATGTTGTTTTCACCCGTATATTGAATGCTATATTCAATATGATTACTGAGACAGTGGGTCAAAGACATGGGTTTAATTGATGTGTAATGGTTTATGGTCATCTGTTTTGGTTTGGTGTTGTTATTTAACGTTTTGGGTACCAAACACTGGAGCTTTTGAGCCAGCCTGGGCATTAAACACTGTCTTAACTAAGTGAGGCTAATGTTGTCTCAAAAGTTAAAGCTATGCTCTTTCTTTGTACATGAACTATAAACCAACAGGGTGCCATTCAATATACCCACAATATCTTTAAGTCTAATTTCTGTTTAAAGTTTTATACAATCAGGTTCAACCTGTGATTTTCACCCATTGTAGCCACCCATTGAAGATCAAAACTACATGTACAAGTATTACAGCCAAACTATATTGTGTTCATGTAAGATCTACATTGAAAAATGAATCTTTCTCAGTGTATCCAACAAAACATTGGCTAGATTGCTTAATTGAGTAAATAACCAAACCCACAGCAGTGCGTTACGCTTTTGCTCTGCCCCTCTCTGCTATATCTCTGCCATGGTGTTGCATAATGCATTGTGGAGGCTGTGTTAGAGTTGGCCCAGACTGAGAGAGAACTGTCCCTTGATTTTGTCTGAGGATGTACAGTATACTCCAAAGAACAATACAGTCACTGTAGACGCAAAACAAGGGCAAGTAAATCAGGACAGTGCCAAGTAAATACCCAGGACGGAGCATTTGTATTGAGCTGCAACCATCAGATGTATAGTTTGGGTCCACAGTACTGTATGCATCAGGATGTTTAGGATATAACAGTGGTTCCTGTCATCCTATGGTTGTAAGTTAGTGTGGTCGTGGGATGTGGTTTGGGCTCTGCTGCAGGGGAGAGATGGGTGGAGTGGCTCACGGGAACAGTGCCAGGGTTACTTCATTGGTACAGGTGTTACATGTTGACTAATGGTGCTTGCTTTATAGTAGCATGTTGGACCTGGAGGATGTCTCTCTTTATAGTAGCATGTTGGACCTGGAGGATGTCTCTCTTTATAGTAGCATGTTGGACCTGGAGGATGTCTCTCTTTATAGTAGCATGCTGGACCTGGAGGATGTCTCTCTTTATAGTAGCATGGACCTGGAGGATGTCTCTCTTTATAGTAGCAGGTTGGACCTGGAGGATGTCTCTCTTTATAGTAGCATGGACCTGGAGGATGTCTCTCTTTATAGTAACATGCTGGACCTGGAGGATGTCTCTCTTTATAGTAACATGGACCTGGAGGATGTCTCTCTTTATAGTAGCATGCTGGACCTGGAGGATGTCTCTCTTTATAGTAACATGGACCTGGAGGATGTCTCTCTTTATAGTAACATGGACCTGGAGGATGTCTCTCTTTATAGTAACATGTTGGACCTGGAGGATGTCTCTCTTTATAGTAACATGGACCTGGAGGATGTCTCTCTTTATAGTAACATGGACCTGGAGGATGTCTCTCTTTATAGTAACATAGACCTGGAGGATGTCTCTCTTTATAGTAACATGGACCTGGAGGATGTCTCTCTTTATAGTAACATGGACCTGGAGGATGTCTCTCTTTATAGTAACATGGACCTGGAGGATGTCTCTCTTTATAGTAACATGGACCTGGAGGATGTCTCTCTTTATAGTAACATGTTGGACCTGGAGGATGTCTCTCTTTATAGTAACATGGACCTGGAGGATGTCTCTCTTTATAGTAACATGCTGGACCTGGAGGATGTCTCTCTTTATAGTAACATGGACCTGGAGGATGTCTCTCTTTATAGTAGCATGCTGGACCTGGAGGATGTCTCTCTTTATAGTAACATGGACCTGGAGGATGTCTCTCTTTATAGTAACATGGACCTGGAGGATGTCTCTCTTTATAGTAACATGTTGGACCTGGAGGATGTCTCTCTTTATAGTAACATGGACCTGGAGGATGTCTCTCTTTATAGTAACATGGACCTGGAGGATGTCTCTCTTTATAGTAAAATAGACCTGGAGGATGTCTCTCTTTATAGTAACATGGACCTGGAGGATGTCTCTCTTTATAGTAACATGGACCTGGAGGATGTCTCTCTTTATAGTAACATGGACCTGGAGGATGTCTCTCTTTATAGTAACATGGACCTGGAGGATGTCTCTCTTTATAGTAACATGGACCTGGAGGATGTCTCTCTTTAGAGTAACATGGACCTGGAGGATGTCTCTCTTTATAGTAACATGCTGGACCTGGAGGATGTCTCTCTTTATAGTAACATGGACCTGGAGGAGGTCTCTCTTTATAGTAACATGGACCTGGAGGATGTCTCTCTTTATAGTAACATGGATCTGGAGGATGTCTCTCTTTATAGTAACATGCTGGACCTGGAGGATGTCTCTCGTTATAGTAACATGTTGGACCTGGATGATGTCTCTCTTTATAGTAACATGTTGGACCTGGAGGATGTCTCTCTTTATAGTAACATGGACCTGGAGGATGTCTCTCTTTATAGTAACATGTTGGACCTGGAGGATGTCTCTCTTTATAGTAACATGTTGGACCTGGAGGATGTCTCTCTTTATAGTAACATGGACCTGGAGGATGTCTCTCTTTATAGTAACATGGACCTGGAGGATGTCTCTCTTTATAGTAACATGGACCTGGAGGATGTCTCTCTTTATAGTAACATGGACCTGGAGGATGTCTCTCTTTATAGTAACATGTTGGACCTGGAGGATGTCTCTCTTTATAGTAACATGCTGGACCTGGAGGATGTCTCTCTTTATAGTAACATGGACCTGGAGGATGTCTCTCTTTATAGTAGCATGTTGGACCTGGAGGATGTCTCTCTTTATAGTAACATGGACCTGGAGGATGTCTCTCTTTATAGTAACATGTTGGACCTGGAAGAGGTTTCTCTTTATAGTAACATGGACCTGGAGGATGTCTCTCTTTATAGTAACATGGACCTGGAGGATGTCTCTCTTTATAGTAACATGGACCTGGAGGATGTCTCTCTTTATAGTAGCATGTTGGACCTGGAGGATGTCTCTCTTTATAGTAACATGGACCTGGAGGATGTCTCTCTTTATAGTAACATGGACCTGGAGGATGTCTCTCTTTATAGTAACATGGACCTGGAGGATGTCTCTCTTTATAGTAGCATGTTGGACCTGGAGGATGTCTCTCTTTATAGTAACATGGACCTGGAGGATGTCTCTCTTTATAGTAACATGGACCTGGAGGATGTCTCTCTTTATAGTAACATGGACCTGGAGGATGTCTCTCTTTATAGTAACATGCTGGACCTGGAGGATGTCTCTCTTTATAGTAACATGGACCTGGAGGAGGTCTCTCTTTATAGTAACATGTTGGACCTGGAGGATGTCTCTCTTTATAGTAACATGGACATGGAGGATGTCTCTCTTTATAGTAACATGGACCTGGAGGATGTCTCTCTTTATAGTAAAATGCTGGACCTGGAGGATGTCTCTCTTTATAGTAACATGTTGGACCTGGAGGGTGTCTCTCTTTATAGTAACATGGACCTGGAGGATGTCTCTCTTTATAGTAACATGGACCTGGAGGATGTCTCTCTTTATAGTAACATGGACCTGGAGGATGTCTCTCTTTATAGTAACATGTTGGACCTGGAGGATGTCTCTCTTTATAGTAACATGTTGGACCTGGAGGATGTCTCTCTTTATAGTAACATGTTGGACCTGGAGGATGTCTCTCTTTATAGTAACATGGACCTGGAGGATGTCTCTCTTTATAGTAACATGGACCTGGAGGATGTCTCTCTTTATAGTAACATGCTGGACCTGGAGGATGTCTCTCTTTATAGTAACATGTTGGACCTGGAGGGTGTCTCTCTTTATAGTAACATGGACCTGGAGGATGTCTCTCTTTATAGTAACATGGACCTGGAGGATGTCTCTCTTTATAGTAACATGGACCTGGAGGATGTCTCTCTTTATAGTAACATGTTGGACCTGGAGGATGTCTCTCTTTATAGTAACATGTTGGACCTGGAGGATGTCTCTCTTTATAGTAACATGTTGGACCTGGAGGATGTCTCTCTTTATAGTAACATGGACCTGGAGGATGTCTCTCTTTATAGTAACATGGACCTGGAGGATGTCTCTCTTTATAGTAACATGCTGGACCTGGAGGATGTCTCTCTTTATAGTAACATGTTGGACCTGGAGGATGTCTCTCTTTATAGTAACATGGACCTGGAGGATGTCTCTCTTTATAGTAACATGTTGGACCTGGAGGATGTCTCTCTTTATAGTAACATGTTGGACCTGGAGGATGTCTCTCTTTATAGTAACATGGACCTGGAGGATGTCTCTCTTTATAGTAACATGGACCTGGAGGATGTCTCTCTTTATAGTAACATGGACCTGGAGGATGTCTCTCTTTATAGTAACATGGACCTGGAGGATGTCTCTCTTTATAGTAACATGTTGGACCTGGAGGATGTCTCTCTTTATAGTAACATGGACCTGGAGGATGTCTCTCTTTATAGTAACATGGACCTGGAGGATGTCTCTCTTTATAGTAACATGCTGGACCTGGAGGATGTCTCTCTTTATAGTAACATGGACCTGGAGGATGTCTCTCTTTATAGTAACATGCTGGACCTGGAGGATGTCTCTCTTTATAGTAACATGCTGGACCTGGAGGATGTCTCTCTTTATAGTAACATGGACCTGGAGGATGTCTCTCTTTATAGTAACATGGACCTGGAGGATGTCTCTCTTTATAGTAACATGCTGGACCTGGAGGATGTCTCTCTTTATAGTAACATGGACCTGGAGGATGTCTCTCTTTATAGTAACATGGACCTGGAGGATGTCTCTCTTTATAGTAACATGTTGGACCTGGAGGATGTCTCTCTTTATAGTAGCATGTTGGACCTGGAGGATGTCTCTCTTTATAGTAACATGCTGGACCTGGAGGATGTCTCTCTTTATAGTAACATGTTGGACCTGGAGGATGTCTCTCTTTATAGTAACATGTTGGACCTGGAGGATGTCTCTCTTTATAGTAACATGGACCTGGAGGATGTCTCTCTTTATAGTAACATGGACCTGGAGGATGTCTCTCTTTATAGTAACATGGACCTGGAGGAGGTCTCTCTTTATAGTAACATGGACCTGGAGGATGTCTCTCTTTATAGTAACATGGACCTGGATGATGTCTCTCTTTATAGTAACATGGACCTGGATGATGTCTCTCTTTATAGTAACATGTTGGACCTGGAGGATGTCTCTCTTTATAGTAACATGGACCTGGAGGATGTCTCTCTTTATAGTAGCATGGACCTGGAGGAGGTCTCTCTTTATAGTAGCATGTTGGACCTGGAGGATGTCTCTCTTTATAGTAACATGGACCTGGAGGATGTCTCTCTTTATAGTAACATGGACCTGGAGGATGTCTCTCTTTATAGTAACATGGACCTGGAGGATGTCTCTCTTTATAGTAACATGGACCTGGAGGATTAAAGGGGGGGGGGGGTTAAAGGCTAGGGAGAACAGGTGGGTTTTGAGGCGGGATTTGAAGGTGGAGAGTGTGGGGGAGTCTCTGATGGACTGAGGGAGGGAGTTCCAGAGTCGGGGTGCAAGGCGTGAGAAGGTCACCAAAGTTTTTAAGTTTGGATGACGGGACAGTGAGGGAGGCAGTGGAGGAGGACCGGAAGGAACGGGTGGTGCGGTAGGGAAGCAGGAGATCAGTCAGGTAGGGGGGGGGCATTCTATGGAGGGCTTTGAAGGTGAGGAGTAGTGTTTTGAAGTTGATGCGTTCTTTGATCGGGAGCCAGTGGAGAGAGTGGAGGACAGGAGTGATGTAGTAGCCTGCTGGACCTGGAGGATGTCTCTCTTTGACACACAGAAGCCTGATAAGAAGCTGGGGAGGCTGCATCAGGGAACTCGCTTGAACCGGATAATTAACCGGCATATAGTATACTTATCAAGCCGAGTATTGTATATTGTATTGTGTGTGCTTGTATAATATAAACGTGTGTTCATTTGAGAACCCAGATTGTTACAGTTACATTCTCCATTCTGGCTCCATTCCATGTAGGCTACCTTAGCTCCACTGGTGGACTATATCCATATAGTAACCATAGCTTCAACCTCACAGGAGACGTCACGCCTAACCCTAACCTAAAAAAGAGACAACTTGCTGCAATAGAGCAAACATTTGGTGGTTGATATCCAAATCTGTTTAAATTATTCATCAAAATCTCCCGACCTGACAGGGAATGTGCAAAATCACAGTTTCCCCACTTACATATATGGATACCGAAAAACATATATAGGCATATTTAGAACCAGGAGACAATGACTACCCTTATAAATACTGCTCTTGTTGCTTCCACACCTGCATAGGTGTGTGTGTGTGTGTGTGTGTGTGTGTGTGTGTGTGTGTGTGTGTGTGTGTGTGTGTGTGTGTGTGTGTGTGTAGGTGTGTGTGTGTGTGTGTGTGTGTGTGTGTGTGTGTGTGTGTGTGTGTGTGTGTGTGTGTGTGTGTGTGTGTGTGTGTGTGTGTGTGTGTGTGTGTGTGTGTGTGTGTGTGTGAGTGTGCGTACGTGCGTGCTTTGCGTGCGTGTGTGTGTGCGTGCGTGCGTGCGTGCGTGCGTGCGTGTGTGTGTGTGTGTGTGTGTGTGTGTGAGCATATCACTGCAGGTGCTTTGGCTGCTGTTCTTTGCCGCTCACGCAATGGGGCCGTACTCTTCTTCCAGAGGTTGACTTGAAAATGCCAGACAACAATTTGTGCTTTGATCCGCGGTTCAGGATTGTCACGCATGCATTCAATGTTAATGTCTTTTAAGAAGACTAAACTGTTTCTGTTCCAAACCCTAACGAGCTCATCGGTAGCAGTTGGCCATGTGACCAGTTTCCTCGTGTTGGCTTCACAGTCCTCCCTTTGCACCCTGTGGGGCTGCAGGTCCAGCCTGTAGGAGTGATGAGGACACCTTGATGGCACACGTAACCCTTTCACTACCACACTACCAAAGGGTTAACCCTTTCACTGTGACAATACAGAAGGTTAACCCTTTCACTGTCACACGACGAAGGGTTAACCCTTTAACAGCCACACTACAGAAGGTTAACCCTTTAGCTAGCACACTACAGACGGTTAACCCTTTCACTACCACACTGCAGAAGGTGAACTCTTTCACTACCACACTACAGACGGTTAACCCGTTCACTACCACACTGCAGAAGGTGAACTCTTTCACTACCACACTACAGACAGTTAACCCTTTCACTACCACACTGCAGAAGGTTAACTCTTTCACTAGCACACTACAGACGGTTAACCGTAGTGAAAGGTTAACCTTCTGTAGTGTGGTAGTGAAAGGGTTAAGAAACCGGCCTTACCCTCTTTTCTTGATCGTCCACAACCTCACATGTTGCTTTCCTAGGACAAGAAACATGGACAGGGTTTTAGATACCGGTCAGTTACACTCCCTCGCAATGAGGGCAGAGTGGACCTCGCTCGGAGTGAGACCAAGAGCCTACACCCAAAAAGGGTGCAAGGTCATTGGTTCATGGGAAAATGCCGCACTATTCTCTCTACTGAAATTGAAATACTGTTGCCACCGACGCGTTTCAGTCTTTGCCTTCGTCTGGGTGTGAACACCTCAGGGTTATTGCGACGGCAGGCTGTTTACATAGGCGTCAGCCATCTCCCTTTCCTATAAGGACCTATAGAAGAAAGGATGGGGCTAATCCTCCAGGCTATGCGTGTGAGACTAAAGGAAGGGGGTTCTCCTCCAGGCTGTATGTGTAAGACTACAGGAAGGGGGTTCTCCTCCAGGCTGTATGTGTTTTACACTCTGATGTTTACTGAGGCCACACCCCACACTGACACACTTCAAGGCAACCTTGGCCACGGAGTCCCTCACTGTGTGATCCCGGGACCACCAGCCCTCTGGGCCATTCTTCACACTAATGTCTTACGAGACAGCGGCTTACAGCACATTTCATTTCTAGGACTTGCCCCACAATGGTGGAACGAACTTCCCACCACAGTTAGCACGGCCAAAACCCGTACAATCGTTCGCCGTCGACTAAATACACACTTCTTCAACCAATATCTGAAATGAAAAAAATAAAATAATGAAGAAATAACCCTAACTAACCTTACTGTCATGCATATACTAACCTACACTGTATCACTCAACACTTTGATGAACATGGTTACTCAGCTGATTGAGTTGTGCCCTTCCTGATGACTTGTCGTACAGAACTTGTAAGTCGCTTTGGATAAAAGCGTTCAGCTAAATGACAAAATGTAAAATGTAAATGTAAATGTAGGACCCTCGAATTGATAAACATCTGAGAAGGGGTTTCGTTGTTCATTATGATAGAAGTCCAGAATTCCATACCTGTAGCTGTCCGTCTAGTGAAAGTTTGTGAAACACATTTTTCATTATCCATCAAATGTTTTCGTTATACATTCTCCCATTGGGTTCTAGGTTCCCCAAATCAGTTTATCAGGGGACCCCTGGGTGTCCCCGAACCCCACCTCAACAACCACTGATCTAACGGAACAGTGCAGAGAGACACTTCAAGTCAGAGTGGGGAAGACGGGTAGTTACTCATAAAACGTCCCCTCTGGTCTCTACTACTAATGTCAATTTCTGCGATAAAACAATGGGATGACTTTTTAACACTTTGGATGCCACGGACGACATAACACGTGTTAGCAGTCCGCCCCTGAATGCCCACCACGACAATTAGCGTGAATTTTTTTTTATTAGCGATCTGAATTCATATTTCATCAACCGAGTCTACCGTTGGGAAACCAGCCCCACCAGGAGCTCAGATGTGAAAAAAGCGCCCCCTATCGTCTCCCAGATGGTAATGCACCCTTTTGGAATGGACTCAATGAAAATGGATGAGAAAAAAAAACTCCGGAATCCACATTTTACTTCTCACGCATGTAACCGGAGATGATCCCAGTCATTGTGGAGCCTCAGGAATGCGTGGAATATGTGTTTACAGTACGTTGCATTGGATCAATAAAAGGATAGATTTTTGGAATGGCGATCAGGAATTGGAATAATCTTTTTGGATACCATCTGATCTCAGGTAAGGAATCTATTTTACCAGTCTTAGGATAATCAGACCTGTTTTCACGGAGATATAAGCTTTTCCCCTATGTGTGATATGGCTGTTTGGCTGTGCGAGCGATCATGAACTAAGAGAATCGATTTTCAGCTCGCGGCACCAGCGTGCATACGTACACATATACTATCGATAATCGAGCGTTTATTTGAAAACGATTCATAAATAGGCCGAAAAATGACAACGTTCTAGAATATTCCAGTTATCACGGAATCTTTTTTTCCCCCTTGAAAACGAGGGCTTTTCAAAATGCTATAAAACGGAAATGAACCGATAAAAAAACAATCCGCTTCGACAATGTTGACTGGAAAATGAGTCATTGATAAACGACGGGCAGATTAGAGACATAGCCATAATTTAAAACATAGATTAGGCGATATTAACGCTAACATTGAAGTGGATGGTGGG
>NW_028170346.1:0-10134 GCF_963971535.1 Notolepis coatsorum
GTCCCCAGCCCGCCTCCGCGGGCCTCTGTCCCTAGTTCTCCTAGTCCCTAGTCCTCTGTCCCTAGTTCTCCTAGTCCCTAGTCCTCTGTCCCTAGTTCTCCTAGTCCCTAGTCCTCTGTCCCTAGTTCTCCTAGTCCCTAGTCCTCTGTCCCTAGTTCTCCTAGTCCCTAGTCCTCTGTCCCTAGTTCTCCTAGTCCCTAGTCCTCTGTCCCTAGTTCTCCTAGTCCCTAGTCCTCTATCCCTAGTTCTCCTAGTCCCTAGTCCTCTATCCCTAGCTCTCCTAGTCCCTAGTCCTCTGTCCCTAGTTCTCCTTGTCCCTAGTTCTCCTAGTCTCTAGTTCCTCTGTCCCTAGGCGTTCCCTTAACCTTCCCTTAGGCGTTCCCTTACCTTCCCATAGTGTTCCCTTTCCTGCCCGCCTCTTAAAGGCACTTTACCTTCCCCTCTTGTGTTATTCCAGTGTTTTGTGTTTTCTCCCTTAAAGGGACAGTGCCCTTTTTCCCTGTTCTCAATAAATATCTGTTTCTTGGCAAACCATCATACCTGTCTTGTGTTGTGCGATTGGGGTCGGTCACAAACCATAACAAAAATGACGTTACCGGCAACTCTCCGTGCGACTTCATGCTAACAAAATATGGACCTATAGCTGTAAAATATTTGGGATTATGGTTAAAATGGACAAAAAACAACTGGCCAGTCCTAGGGTGTTTTAATAATGGAAAACTTAGGGGCGTACGCGAATGTTTCCGTGAACGTGCCAGGTCGTTTACCGTGAGAAAACAGAGTCGTATCGAACATGCATTAATTTTGTGGCAATGTGAAATAGAGTTGAGAAATATGACACATTTAAAAGAAGAGGCGGAAAAAATTATTATAACGCAGTCTCAACCCGAAAGGCCCAATATCAAAAATGTTAAAGGCCTATATCCAAGCCTGACCGCATGTGTGGTAGAGGACGATTCAGACGATGACGTATCCACAAGAGTAACGTTTAACAGACACGCACATGTGGTTTTAGATAGGAACCCAGACGAAAGAGAAAGTATAGACGCAGGACCATCAAGGAACAATAGACCTGCTAGAACACAGGACAGTTCACCAGCAGTGCAAACGCCGTCACCACCAGCGAATAGAATAGAAAAGGTTAAAACGCCTCAGGAACCATCACAAATGGTCACTAGATCCGAGAAACCGACCAGCACATATCCTATGAGGATTGTCCCACTAGGCGAAAATGTAAACGCTACAGTTTACCGACCATGGTCACCGACAGAATTAAAAGGACTCGTTGAACAATTTCCCAAACCCGACAGAGACCCAATGGGTTTTATCGAACAATTGGATTTAATATGCCATTGCTATAGCCCGACTCCTAGAGACATAAAACAGCTAATGTTGGGATGTCTAGGAAATAAATATCACAGCGTCTCAACGCAAATGGCTATTCCAAGCAGTGATGCCTGGAGTGAAAACAACACTAGGGAACAGTGTATTACTGCGATAGCAGCCGCAATACAAGGTTTGGCCAGGCGAAATGCATGCATGTCAAATATCACAGCTTGCGTTCAGAACGAGTCTGAAACAGTCGATGCGTTTTACAGTAAATTTAAAGCGGCTTGGGCCGCGAACAGCGGATTAACGGCAGACGAGGGACTCGCAATCCAGGTATCCTATTTCGTTAACGGCCTCCTACCACACGTTGGAAAACATTTGAAAGCCGTCCAGTTAGATTGGGAGAGCTCTCCTATTGCAAACGTTAAGAACGCAGCCATCAATATAGAACGACAGCATCACGACAAGAAACGTGTCATCAAAGACATCGGAGTCTTTGTATCTCGACAAGAGGTGGTAGAAGAGGAAGCAATACACTGTTACCCAGCTAGAAATTACTACCCCCAGGGAACAGGAAATAACCAGAAGGGTGGGGGTGGGGGTAAGCGATACGGGCCTCCAACATGCTACAATTGCAATCAACCAGAACACCGAGTACAAGAGTGCCCCCATATAACATGTTTAATTTGCCAACAAAAGGGCCATTTGGCGGCCTATTGTCAAAAGGAGAATAGGAAGAATGGAAACAAAGGGGACTAGACGTGGCGCCCACCCACCACCTTGGGGACCATTTGTTAACATCCAAATGGATTTCATCCAATTAGAAAAAAGCATGGGATACCAGTACGCGCTAGTCTTAGTAGATATGTTCTCTAAATGGGTCGAAGTCTTCCCATGCAGACGCAACGACGCTCAAGCAGTAGCTAAGGTATTAGTCAGAGAAATAATTCCAAGATTCGGGTGTCCACACTCCATAAATTCAGACAGAGGTACGCACTTTACGGCACAACTGATAAACAACTTATCTACCGCATTAGGCATGAAAATACACCTGCACACACCCTACCACCCTGAAAGTGCAGGTGCGGTAGAAAGACAAAACTCAACCATCAAGAACCGTCTAGCTAAGACATGTACAGAGACAGGCCTTAAATGGCCCGACGCCCTCCCCTTAGTATTAATGCAAATGAGATCAATGCCAAACAGAGGAACAGGATTGTCACCTCACGAGATATTATTTGGACGTCCAATGTCGACACCAACCACAATGCTTCCCCCGTTATCACAAGTCCAGTTATTGCTAGCAGACGAAATTGCTATTAACTATTACAAAGCTTTGTGTGCCCAGATGAAGAGACTCCACCCCTTAGTGAGGCAGGCACAACCACAACCACCAACAACACCATGTCATGGATTGAACCCAGGTGACTATGTATATATAATGGTGTTCAAAAGAAAAAGTAAACTAAACCCCAGATGGTCTGGTCCATTTCAGGTGCTGCTAGTAACGGACACGGCAGTAAAGTGCGACGGAAAAGCATCCTGGATCCACGCATCCCACTGCAAAAGGGCAAATCTACCATGAGACCAATAACAATAGGAAAAATGACCACCAACTGGAACTGCTTAATCATCGCATGTGGCATAGCGGGATGCATTGTGTGGGCGACACTGGACGAACCTCAATCATGGACCAATGGGTTTAAGGGCGGTAAGGGGAAAGCAGTTGAACGCACCAAAAGATATGTTAACAGTCACCGCAACAACCTATATTTAAAGCTAAGCCAAGCAGTCGCACATTTTGCTAACCAATCAAATTGCTATGTATGCGGCTTAATACCCCATTCTACCGAAGATGGTTTTCCGTTAATGGGCCTCCCACTAACAGAATGCCACAAAGCCTCTCTAAACAAGTCCACAGGGACAGCTGAAAGCTGCACAAAATCAAACATGAAGATTCGACAAAGTCATGATACAAATGGAATACCAGTTTCTATTACCCCAGTGAAGTTTACAGAATGTGTATCTCAAAAGGGTTGGGGAAAGAATGTCGGGGTGTTGGAACATTGTGAAGTGCCCCAGGCGACCCGCAAACGAAGAACGATATCCCCCCGGACCAGAGACAATATCTACCCCATCCGCCAACAAAGATTAACACCACCCTGGGACAACATCCACCCTGTAAAGACACCACTGAAACCCACAACCAAAGAAACCCCCACCACCCAACGAACGACAACACCAGCACCGCCTGGGACCTACTGGATATGTGGCGCACAAGCTTACCCGTCCCTTCCACCCGGATGGAAAGGCACATGTGCATTAGGATATTTAGTGCCAGCCATGAGAGTGACACCGACCCTACCACAACACCCACTGACTAGAAAGACACGCCACGCAAATCACTTCCACACACATGACCGGGCCTGCAAGACATGCGACTTTTTCAGAGCACTAATCCCCTCCTATGGTGTGATGTCAGCCCTAGATCAAATCGCAGACCTATCCACACTGATAGAAGACTTAGCCAACACAGATGCTGAAGGACTGTCACTCGTCAGCAACGAACTGACATCAATCAGATTGATGACATTGCAGAACAGAGCAGCGCTGGACTTCCTGCTATCTAGTACTGGAGGAACATGTAAACTAATCGGTCAAGAATGCTGTGTCTACATACCTGCAAACGACAACATGACTATACCAAGCAGCATTGAACACCTGCACAACATCTCCAGAGCCGCACACATCCCCCCAACGTATACCATGTCCGATTGGATGACCGAGAAACTTGGTACAATAGGAGCAGTGGTAGTTCGGTACATTATGTATGCAGTAATAATATTTGTTATCCTAGTAGTGTGTGTGCATACTATAAAATTCGGAGTTGGATACATCACAAAAGTACTCTGCACAAGCCAACCCCCCCCGATAACCATGATGATCGCCACGACCATGAGAGAAGAAACGCAAGACGAACCCACCAACCCCCTCGCACCATACTTCCACAGATACGCACTAGAATCCACAATGCAGAACCTCTAAACCTTACTATTTTAATTCATTTATATTTCTTTTCATTTCTATAACATTCCTGTAAATTGTGTCATTCACTGAGCTGATGGTCATATTTGAATTAAGTCCTATTCCATTCATGTTTTTACCATTTTATCTCATTGTTTACTATTCTAATTCATTTTATATTTCTTTTCATTTCTTTATCCAACCTTTAAATGATGTATATTTTTACCGTTTTTACCATTTTATCTCATTGTTTATCCAACCTTTAAATGATGTATATTTTTACCGTTTTATCTCATTGTTTACTATTTTAATTCATTTTATATCTCTCTTAAACATTCCTGTCATTCATGGTCATATTTGAATTAAGTCCTATTCCATTCATGTTTTTACCATTTTATCTCATTGTTTACTATTCTAATTCATTTTATATTTCTTTTCATTTCTTTATCCAACCTTTAAATGATGTATATTTTTACCGTTTTATCTCATTGTTTACTATTTTAATTCATTTTATATCTCTCTTAAACATTCCTGTAAATTGTGTCATTCACTGAGCTGATGGTCATATTTGATCTCTATGCCAACCTTTAAATGATTTTATATTTTACCATCGACCTGATGGTCATAGCCAGATGACAGTGTATATACTAAAGTAAAAGGTGTTGCCATCAAGTAAAAAGTAAAAGGGACGATATTCACAACCCTAAAAATACACATAGATCTTAACCCACACTGTATAAATACTGACATTTTACTTTGTTTATTTTATATTTCACCATATTCAAATTCATTTTATATTTACTTTCATTCCTTTAATTGTTTCATTTATTAATTCATTTTATATTTACTTTCATTCCTTTAATTGTTTATTTTATATTTCACCAAATTATCTCATTTATTAATTCATTTTATCATTCCTTTAAATTGTGTATCTCATGTGTTTATTTTATATTTATTTTCATTCATTGACCCTATGACCAAAATAGGTCACAACAAGTTTATAATTTTACTATTTTATCCCATTTATTATCTCATGTTATGCTGACCTTACCTATTCCAGTCATACATCTGAGAATACTTGTCCCAGCCACATTATAAAAGAGAAAAGGACCCAACTGTGGAATATATGTATGACGCCCCCTTCCTCCCCTCCCCTTCCCCCACTCCCCCCATTGTTCACCTGGTACTTAACTGCTCCCCCAACTGGGGAACGAGATCTTTTTACCTGACTGACGGAGCTGGTCTGTTTAGGTAAGATCTCCAGCCATATTCTCTATTGTTGTAATGATTTGATTTGATCTGGGTAATAAACCTTATTATCTGGACCCTCTGAGTGAGCAAGTCATTTGACTCTATTCCTATTTGAATACTATTATTATCCTACAGTAGCTAGCAAGCAGCTGTGTAGCAACAGGCCTGTGTGTACGCACACAACTGTATGCGCATAACAAGCATGCGTGTCACTAGAGCAGTGGTTCTCAAACTATGGGTCGCGACCCAAATTGGGGTCGCGGGTAGGTGGCACATTGGCAAGTTAAAAAAAATATTTTTTTTTTTTTTTTTTTTATGTCTGGCAACATATCCTGGCTAAATATGCCTAGTTTTATAACTGTGTATTGATAACATAGTGCTGTAATTACATTTTCTAATAAATATGCACGATCAAGTTCAACAACGTGTGCTTTTATTTTGATATTCCTTAATTCCACGTTAAAAGTATGCGATGTGGGGTCCCCAAAAGAATTCCTAAATAAAATGGGGTCACGGTGTGAAAGAGTTTGAGAACCCCTGGTCTAGAGCTTTTGACAGCTCGCTCGTTCCAGTCATCTGACTTGGATGTTTGTTTGATTGGATGTTGTTGTTTTAGCTCCTGTCCCTTAGTCACCGGAATAACATAATTTTTTTATTTTGGTGTCAAACATCTCGTTATCGATTACAGTCGAGATATAACTCTGGAACTACATGTACCCCTGCTGGCCTAACCCCACCAGAGCCTTCTCTCCTGTGTCTCCCCTACTCTGTCTCCCTCTCAGCCTTCCTACTGTCTCAATAAAGAACCTTCTCTCCTGTGTCTCCTCTACTCTGTCTCCCTCTCAGCCTTCCTACTGTCTCAATAAAGAACCTTCTCTCCTGTGTCTCCTCTACTCTGTCTCCCTCTCAGCCTTCCTACTGTCTCAATAAAGAACCTTCTCTCCTGTGTCTCCCCTACTCTGTCTCCCTCTCAGCCTTCCTACTGTCTCAATAAAGAGCCTTCTCTCCTGTGTCTCCCCTACTCTGTCTCCCTCTCAGCCTTCCTACTGTCTCAATAAAGAACCTTCTCTCCTGTGTCTCCTCTACTCTGTCTCCCTCTCAGCCTTCCTACTGTCTCAATAAAGAACCTTCTCTCCTGTGTCTCCTCTACTCTGTCTCCCTCTCAGCCTTCCTACTGTCTCAATAAAGAACCTTCTCTCCTGTGTCTCCCCTACTCTGTCTCCCCCTCAGCCTTCCTACTGTCTCAATAAAGAACCTTCTCTCCTGTATCTCCTCTACTCTGTCTCCCTCTCAGCCTTCCTACTGTCTCAATAAAGAACCTTCTCTCCTGTGTCTCCTCTACTCTGTCTCCCTCTCAGCCTTCCTACTGTCTCAATAAAGAACCTTCTCTCCTGTGTCTCCCCTACTCTGTCTCCCTCTCAGCCTTCCTACTGTCTCAATAAAGAACCTTCTCTCCTGTGTCTCCTCTACTCTGTCTCCCTCTCAGCCTTCCTACTGTCTCAATAAAGAACCTTCTCTCCTGCGTCTCCTCTACTCTGTCTCCCTCTCAGCCTTCCTACTGTCTCAATAAAGAACCTTCTCTCCTGTGTCTCCTCTACTCTGTCTCCCTCTCAGCCTTCCTACTGTCTCAATAAAGAACCTTCTCTCCTGTGTCTCCTCTACTCTGTCTCCCTCTCAGCCTTCCTACTGTCTCAATAAAGAACCTTCTCTCCTGTGTCTCCCCTACTCTGTCTCCCTCTCAGCCTTCCTACTGTCTCAATAAAGAACATTCTCTCCTGTGTCTCCTCTACTCTGTCTCCCTCTCAGCCTTCCTACTGTCTCAATAAAGAACCTTCTCTCCTGTGTCTCCTACTCTGTCTCCCTCTCAGCCTTCCTACTGTCTCAATAAAGAACCTTCTCTCCTGTGTCTCCCCTACTCTGTCTCCCCCTCAGCCTTCCTACTGCCTCAATAAAGAACCTTCTCTCCCGTGTCTCCTCTACTCTGTCTCCCTCTCAGCCTTCCTACTGTCTCACTAAAGAACCTTCTCTCCTGTGTCTCCCCTACTCTGTCTCCCTCTCAGCCTTCCTACTGTATCAACAAAGAACCTTCTCTCCCGTGTCTCCTCTACTCTGTCTCCCTCTCAGCCTTCCTACTGTCTCACTAAAGAACCTTCTCTCCTGTGTCTCCCCTACTCTGTCTCCCTCTCAGCCTTCCTACTGTCTCAATAAAGAACCTTCTCTCCTGTGTCTCCTCTACTCTGTCTCCCTCTCAGCCTTCCTACTGTCTCAATAAAGAACCTTCTCTCCTGTGTCTCCTCTACTCTGTCTCGCTCTCAGCCTTCCTACTGTCTCAATAAAGAACCTTCTCTCCCGTGTCTCCTCTACTGTGTCTCCCTCTCAGCCTTACTACTGTCTGAATAAAGAACCTCCTCTCCTGTGTCTCCCCTACTCTGTCTCCCTCTCAGCCTTCCTACTGTCTCAATAAAGAACCTTCTCTCCTGTGTCTCCCCTACTCTGTCTCCCTCTCAGCCTTACTACTGTCTCAATAAAGAACCTTCTCTCCTGTGTCTCCCCTACTCTGTCTCCCTCTCAGCCTTCCTACTGTCTCAATAAAGACCCTTCTCTCCTGTGTCTCCCTCTCAGCCTTCCTACTGTCTCAATAAAGAGCCTTCTCTCCTGTGTCTCCTCTACTCTGTCTCCCTCTCAGCCTTCCTACTGTCTCACTAAAGAACCTTCTCTCCTGTGTCTCCCCTACTCTGTCTCCCTCTCAGCCTTCCTACTGTCTCAATAAAGAACCTTCTCTCCTGTGTCTCCCCTACTCTGTCTCCCCCTCAGCCTTCCTACCGTCTCAATAAAGAACCTTCTCTCCCGTGTCTCCTCTACTCTGTCTCCCTCTCAGCCTTCCTACTGTCTCAATAAAGAACCTTCTCTCCTGTGTCTTCTCTACTCTGTCTCCCTCTCAGCCTTCCTACTGTCTCAATAAAGAACCTTATCTCCTGTATCTCCCCTACTCTGTCTCCCTCTCAGCCTTCCTACTGTCTCAATAAAGAACCTTCTCTCCTGTGTCTCCCCTACTCTGTCTCCCTCTCAGCCTTCCTACTGTCTCAATAAAGAAAAAGGTATTGAGGGAAGTGGACTGCCCACAAAACAATTATACTAATGATAACTACAAATCCTTCCTTGAGTCTTACCTCTTGTTTCCTGAGGCTGCAGATTGAACTGAGGGAAGTGGATGGAGGAGCGGAGCTCCTTGGGGTAAGACTCCTGGATCTCCTGGAACCGAGGGAAGGTGGCCCTCTCTGGGTCCGACACGTCCAGGTAGTCCACCGTCACGACTGGAGCCGAGGAGGAGGAGGTGGAGCAGGTGGAGGAGGTGGAGCAGAGGAGGAGGGTGTGAAACGGAGAAGGATCACAGACTCAAAGACAATAATTGTCCTGATATTGAATATAGCATGACTCTTAAAGGAAAACTCCAACATTTTGGGAAATTAGCTTATTTGGCATCTACCCTGGAGTTAGACAAGAAGATGCATACCTTTTTCTTCTCTGTGCGTGCAGTAGGAGTAGGAAGATGTTGGGAACTAGGCTAATGGAGGAACCTACTTCCAGTGACTGACGCTAAGCTAGGCTAACTGTGCGCGTCTTCCTACTCCTACTGCATGCACAGAGAAGAAAAAAGGTATGTATCTTCTTGTCTAACTCCAGGGTAGATGGCAAATAAGCTAATTTCCAAAAATGTTGGAGTTTTCCTTTAAGATGAAAACATTCTGAACAAGGAATGAAGAGAGGCATTAATAGCATTATCTTGGAATACATAGTGCATTTTGAATTCTTCACCAGATCCTTATGGGTGATTACCAGTACTGTATGTATAATCTGTCTATATACTAGGGCTGTCCCCGACTAAGGATTTGGATGGTCGACTATGATTGGCCAAAATTTGCTGTTAGTCGACTATTGGTTGACTAAAAAAATAAAAATAAAAAAAAGTCTAATATTTTTTTTTATAATTTTTTTTTTATATATTTTTTATCATTCCATTTAGGCTGTACTTACTTAGGCCCATCGCTCCGAATGGAGCATAGGCCATCTACGACTGTGGGGGCTGTGGGGGGTGCTTAATGTCTAAAGGAGTCGACTGAAGGCTTGTTGTCCTCTGCAAAAGCATGCAATTGGTCCACTGATGGATACATCTTGATATTTGTCTAGTCTAGTGTGTTCATTAGATGGTGAAATCCTCTTTCAGTGCCTCTGTGCCTGTTTTCGTAGGCAGTTAGCCTCTGGTATGCGTGCCATTAGCGTTAGCCACGCTTCTAGGCCTCTTTTCTTTTGGAAAGAATGATACATTTTTTTTTTTTTTTTTTTATTAATATTTATTTATTATTATAATTTCTTTTACTAAGAGGTTGGCCAGTCGACTACGGCTCCTTTCGACCGATTAGTCGACTAATCGACTAATAGGGGTCAGCCCTACTATATACAGTATATATTCATATCATAGTATCTTTATAGATGGTTTCAAATGTGACAATGTAAACATTGTAAATGGGA
>NW_028170345.1:0-2000 GCF_963971535.1 Notolepis coatsorum
GAGAGAGAGAGAGAGAGAGAGAGAGAGAGAGAGAGAGAGAGAGAGAGAGAGAGAGAGAGAGAGAGAGAGAGAGAGAGAGAGGGAGGGAGAGAGAGAGAGAGATAGATAAAGTGTATCTCCCTTGTATCTCTCTCTATCACACTCTCTATTGCTCTGTTGTATCTCTCTCACACTGTCTCCCTCCCTCCCTTTTCTCTGCCCTCCCACAATCCAACCACTCTCTTTCGCTCTCTGTCTTTCTCTTCTTTCTCTCCTCCTCTCCTCATAGAATTTGCGAGTTGGCAACTCATTAGCAGCTGTCAACATTGTGTGATCACTGTTACTGTTCTAATTTGTGGAAAGCAATAGCATGTGGATCCAGGTGACGTCATGTTTTGTCTTATGCCAAGACAAAGTTTACATGGCGGAGTGTCCATGTGTCCTTTGCAGTCCTGCGTTCGTGCGACACGTCGCACACATATTATTTAGTTGTAAGAGGGAAATATACTGTATTTTCACTGGAACAAAACACAGGCTCTAAAAATGTGCCTCCCCCTATTCCATTCAATTTGGTTTACGATTAAATGTTTTGTCGGTTACATAAAAAGCATAATTGTAAGAATCATTAGTAAACTTGCTAACTGGTGATACCAGCCTTCTATACAAAGTTATAAGGGAGAAACATATTTTCATATAGACTTTAAAATATATGTTCCCTCCTATATATTCCACACAGTATGGACTATTATGAAATGGTTTGTGGGTTATAGAAAAACTAGAGCCTTAATTAATCAAATTACAACTAAACAGTAGGCCTACACATAGTATAGGACTTTTTCAGCAAGTTAGAACAACCCCTATGGACGCTCCAACAAACAAGCTGAAGAGCACTATAGGTGAGCCAGATTGAACACTGTGACTTTGGAATAGTCTCCGTCTAGCCTGACATGTCGGACCCATGAAATGTATGCAAGCTAGCTCTCCATTGGGTCTGAAAGTGGCACATTGAGAAATAAACTAAAAAGCTCGGCAGCGAAAATGGTCATCAATAAAGCCAATGTGACATGCTGCAATTCATTCCTGGCACTGTGATTACATTAAAGTACAGGAAAAAGACGATTTATCCATTTATCTGTGTTACCAAGGCAACGGGCTGTCAGTGTGCACTGAGACAGCAGCTTTTATATAAACGTTTAAAATAGCCGCCATGCATGTTAGAGAGGGGCAAAAATATCTACATTTTCTTGTACTTTAATGTAACAAGTGCCAGGAATTCATTGTGGCATGAGACACCACACAAACCCAATGGAGAGGTAGAAATGTCAGGCTAGTGTCCGTCCATCCACTATCTCCAAAGCCACTCTCGGGGCTAATGGAGATCAAATCAAATTCAGTGAAGGAGCTGATAAAACAAGTCATCAGTCAATTGATATTTTAACGTACTTTACTATTACCGGTCTGGCTGAAGAAATTATAAAAACAATTGACACACATTCCTCCATGTGCTACCGCCCCTACCTGATGGGTGAACATGCCCTCAACTTCAATTGCTTCATGCTCTACAACTAGAGATGTCAGGACATGGGATTTTGGTGGCACGATTATTGTCAGAGGAAACATTGTGGTTTTCACAATTATCAACACTGGCAGGAAAAAGATACTCAAGCATTTTTGTATTATATTTCCCCCCCACAATCTGAAATGGCACCATGTCCTTGGAGATGAAATATGCCACAGCATACTTGGCTTTGGCTTGTTTTGATGAGGGAGCATATTTCATGGACTTGGCAAAGGACTCGTCAAAGGTTGGTTGAGCTGCAGTTGCAGCGGGATTAGAGATTTTAGGCTAAAGTGAATTAAAAAAGATAATTAGCTTAATCCATGTCAGGGGGAGAGAGAGAGAGAGAGAGAGAGAGAGAGAGAGAGAGAGAGAGAGAGTCAGCTATACTTCATTATTTTAGAATATTTCTAATATAGCTAATTAACTAAAATATTGATTATCAATTATATCCAGTTAATTT
>NW_028170344.1:5000-10000 GCF_963971535.1 Notolepis coatsorum
GGTTAACCTTCTGTAGTGTGGTAGTGAAAGGGTTAACCTTCTGTAGTGTGGTAGTGAAAGGTTAACCTTCTGTAGTGTGGTAGTGAAAGGGTTAACCTTCTGTAGTGTGGTAGTGAAAGGGATAACCTTCTGTAGTGTGGTAGTGAAAGGGTTAGCCTTCTGTAGTGTGGTAGTGAAAGGGATAACCTTCTGTAGTGTGGTAGTGAAAGGGTTAACCTTCTGTAGTGTGGTAGTGGAAGGTTAACCTTCTGTAGTGTGGTAGTGAAAGGGTTAACCTTCTGTAGTGTGGTAGTGAAAGGGTTAACCTTCTGTAGTGTGGTGGTAGTGAAAGGGTTAATGCGTATTGTCAGTCAAAACAGTCAGTTACCATTTGTAATAACAAGTCACAAGTAATAACTGCAACAAGTCTCTCCGCTCATGGAATAGTCTATGAACGCTACGCAAAGTGAGCAACATGTTGTTGGGCACAATTTGGAAACGCACAAACATGAACCGCTGTTTTCATCTTTTAGATAACGCCTTAAGCTAGCTGTGCATCAAACCTTTCGCGGTAACGTTAGCAGAGAGGCTGGAGACAGGAGGAGACGTTAGCAGAGAGAGGCTGGAGACAGGAGGAGACGTTAGCAGAGAGAGGCTGGAGACAGGAGGAGACGTTAGCAGCAGAGAGGCTGGAGACAGGAGGAGACGTTAGCAGAGAGAGGCTGGAGACAGGAGGAGACGTTAGCAGCAGAGAGGCTGGAGACAGGAGGACGTTAGTTTTTTTTCGTTTGTTTTTTTGTGTTCTTTTCTTGCGTTCGTTTTCGTTTTAGTTCGTTAATTCTTTTGCGTTTTTTTCGTTTTCGTTTTCGTTCGTTCGTTTTTTAGCGTTTATTTTTTTGCGTTTTCGTTTTAGTTCGTAAATTTTTGTGCGTTTTCTTTTTGCGTTTTCGTTTTAGTTTGTTCGTTTTTTTGCGTTTTTGTTTTAGTTCGTTCGTTTTTTTCGTTATTTATTTTGCGTTTTCGTTTTTTTTTTTTGTGTTATTTTTTGCGTTAGTTTTCGTTTTAATTCGTAAATTTTTTAGCTTTTTTCTGTTCGTTCGTTTTTTAGCGTTTTTTTTTAGTTCGTACATTTTTGTGCGTTTTCTTTTTGTGTTTTCGTTTGAGTTCGTTAGAGGCTGGATACAGGAGGAGACTTTAGCAGCAGAGAGGCTGGAGACAGGAGGAGACTTTAGCAGCAGAGAGGCTGGAGACAGGAGGAGACGTTAGCAGAGAGAGGCTGGAGACAGGAGGAGACGTTAGCAGCAGAGAGGCTGGAGACAGGAGGAGACGTTAGCAGAGAGAGGCTGGAGACAGGAGGAGACGTTAGCAGAGAGAGGCTGGAGACAGGAGGAGACGTTAGCAGAGAGAGGCTGGAGACAGGAGGAGACGTTAGCAGAGAGGCTGGAGACAAGAGGAGACGTTAGCAGAGAGAGGCTGGAGACAGGAGGAGACGTTAGCAGAGAGAGGCTGGAGACAGGAGGAGACGTTAGCAGCAGAGAGGCTGGAGACAGGCGGAGACGTTAGCAGCAGAGAGGCTGGAGACAGGAGGAGACGTTAGCAGAGAGAGGCTGGAGACAGGAGGAGACGTTAGCAGCAGAGAGGCTGGAGACAGGAGGAGACGTTAGCAGAGAGAGGCTGGAGACAGGAGGAGACGTTAGCAGCAGAGAGGCTGGAGACAGGAGGAGACGTTAGCAGAGAGAGGCTGGAGACAGGAGGAGACGTTAGCAGCAGAGAGAGGCTGGAGACAGGAGGAGACGTTAGCAGAGAGGCTGGAGACAGGAGGAGACGTTAGCAGCAGAGAGGCTGGAGACAGGAGGAGACGTTAGCAGCAGAGAGGCTGGAGACAGGAGGAGACGTTAGCAGAGAGAGGCTGGAGACAGGAGGAGACGTTAGCAGAGAGAGGCTGGAGACAGGAGGAGACGTTAGCAGAGAGGCTGGAGACAGGAGGAGACGTTAGCAGATAGGCTGGAGACAGGAGGAGACGTTAGCAGCAGAGAGGCTGGAGACAGGAGGAGACGTTAGCAGAGAGGCTGGAGACAGGAGGAGACGTTAGCAGAGAGGCTGGAGACAGGAGGAGACGTTAGCAGAGAGAGGCTGGAGACAGGAGGAGACGTTAGTAGAGAGAGGCTGGAGACAGGAGGAGACGTTAGCAGCAGAGAGGGGCTGGAGACAGGAGGAGACGTTAGCAGAGAGAGGCTGGAGACAGGAGGAGACGTTAGCAGCAGAGAGGGGCTGGAGACAGGAGGAGACGTTAGCAGAGAGAGGCTGGAGACAGGAGGAGACGTTAGTAGAGAGAGGCTGGAGACAGGAGGAGACGTTAGCAGCAGAGAGAGGCTGGAGACAGGAGGAGACGTTAGCAGAGAGGCTGGAGACAGGAGGAGACGTTAGCAGAGAGAGGCTGGAGACAGGAGGAGACGTTAGCAGAGAGAGGCTGGAGACAGGAGGAGACGTTAGCAGCAGAGAGGCTGGAGACAGGAGGAGACGTTAGCTCTCCATGCTCCACAGCTTCCAGTTGAGTCGTCTGTCTTCCTGCAACAACTCACGCCTTGCGTGATTTCGGAGCCAAAGAAAGACATTTGAGCACCCTTAAAAAAACACTGGAGTCGGGGGCGCTCCAGTAGCCCACCACATACATAGCGCGCGCTGAGTCGCGAAGCGGTCGCACCCCCCGGGTTCGATGCCCCCGACCCGGTGGCCATCATATGCCGCATGTGTTCCCCTCTTCTCCTCCCGTTTCATTCACCCTCTCTCCTCTGTCGGTCCTGCGTGGCCAAAAGGTCCTGCGTTGACCAAAAAAAGCTGAAAATGCTATAAAATCAGATAAGAAGAAGAATAAGATAAAATCTTTAAAAAAAAATTAAAAACCACTGGAGTTCAGTTGAAGCGAAAGAGTACTCGATTCCTCACGGCCAGGGGAGGAAATTAGGCCACTTTACTCGCCAATTGCGAGTATTTTTTACGTTTGGCGAGTAATTCATGAAGAGCACTCGCCAGTCTGGCGAGTACTAGTAATTACAAAACAAAACAAAAAAATCATTCTGCAATCTGCTGATTCGCTCACTGGCACAAGCCGAACTCTGACTCCCCCCTTGATTCCTCCCATTTGCGCCTCATAATAATCCGACCATAACCAATGAACATCATCGTTGTACAGATGCGCTCTAAGCTCCTCCAATGAACACTCATTTTCTAGAAGATGCCGCCCATCTAGGGGAAGTGGACAGATCACTGCGCGCGCCGCGCGGACCTACAGACTCCTGCCACCGGCAGCCGGCTTGACAACGTAGACAAATTTAGACAAATACACACCAGTGGATGAAAATAATTGCATGTAGAGTCGTCGCTTTCGGATATCAGTGCGGTCTGACATGGGGGCGAACAACAGCATGCGACGCGTCTCCTTCGAGTCGGATGAGAATGACAAGTCAACAACATTAGCCGGCTAGCTACCTAGCATGTAACAAGCTACCATAACGCGCATTCAACATAGTGGACGACTATACTGAGCGGCTTTGCTTAAATGCAGCCGAGTGACATTTTATTATTACCGGGTTTCCCCCCATATCACCACTGTGACTCGCCCATATGCCCTTCACAACGGTGATGTTGTCATACTTGGCATTCAGAATACACCTGCTGAACCCCTAGCGTTGTCGATTCGGTTCCAATGTATTGTCATCTTACAGCACAAGTACAGTACAACCAGAATACATTTGGCATACAACCAGAGTGCAAATGTAACAAGTCAAGTTCAAGTTGTTTTATTTAGCTATTACATTACAGTGAAATGCTTGGTTCTTTCACTGCCCAACTCAGTCCAACCTAAACCAGCCCAACCCAGTATTGATTGATTGAAAACTTTATTAACAGATTGCAGAATGGGTACAATACAGTACAGCTCAATACACACAATTGTTAAGGGGATGCAGACCAGAGAAGGACTTTCGTCTTGTTTACATCAGGGTCCCCCATTTCAGTCCTGTTTGCTTAATGCCTTGTCCACTTCCTCCACACTCCAATGCCCTTCAACCCTGCCCCTGTCAAACCTGCTCTTTCCATTCCCTCCATCATGTCCCCCCTTTCTGATGAATATTTCCTGCACTTAAGAGTCAGACACACATTCCTAGTAGTTGAGCTGTGATGAATGAATGAATGAAAACTTTATTTAACAGATTGCAGAATGGGTACAGTACAGTACGGCTCAATGCATGCAATTGTTAAGGGGATGCAGACCAGAGAAAGACTTTCGTCTTGTTTACACCAGGGTCCCCCATTTTCAATTCATTTTCAATTCATCATTCAGTATAACCTAGACCAGCCCAACCCAGCATCTTTCACTGCCCAGTTCAGCCCAACCCAGTCCAGAATAGTTCCCTCTTTCATGTTAATATGTGATTTAATGATGTAATATTTTGAAGAGTAGAGACAGTGTGATTAATTTACTATGATTGAAAATCAATTTAGACGAAGACGTACAAAGAAGTAATTATCACAATTAGCGATTTTTTTTGTCTGGTAAAAAATCTGTTTGGCTGGTAAAAAAAATCAGATACTCGCCAGTTGGCTGGTAAGCCAAAAAGTTAGTTTCCTCCCCTGCTCACGGCCATCCCGACCCTCTTGTTATATAGTGACTGATTAGGTCGAAGACGCCAGCAGCCTATTTCCTCACACAGCCTGAAGATGTTCAAATTGATTAGATTACAATAGAGTGAGTGAGGCGGCCAGAGGGGGGGGGGGTTTAATTCGACCAAGCCAGTGTGTGTTACAGCGACAGAGAGCAAAGTCAAAAGGGCAGGGAACGCAGGTCACTTAATAAAGAAGACAAACGCCACACGCTGAACGATTATAGAGCGTCAGTCTCCGTGTTATGACGGGGGAGGGCAGGGTTCACTCTGAGGTCACGCACTGTGCACTCCTACACACACACACACACACACACACACACACACACTCACCATCTCTGGACAATGCCCTCTGCTTCA
>NW_028170344.1:15000-17195 GCF_963971535.1 Notolepis coatsorum
GCAGAGGAGACACAGGAGAGAAGGTTCTTTATTGAGACGGTAGGAAGGCTGAGAGGGAGACAGAGTAGAGGAGACACAGGAGAGAAGGTTCTTTATTGAGACAGTAGGAAGGCTGAGAGGGAGACAGAGTAGAGGAGACACGGGAGAGAAGGTTCTTTATTGAGACAGTAGGAAGGCTGAGAGGGAGACAGAGTAGAGGAGACACAGGAGAGAAGGTTCTTTATTGAGACAGTAGGAAGGCTGAGAGGGAGACAGAGTAGAGGAGACACAGGAGAGAAGGTTCTTTATTGAGACAGTAGGAAGGCTGAGAGGGAGACACAGGAGAGAAGGTTCTTTATTGAGACGGTAGGAAGGCTGAGAGGGAGACAGAGTAGAGGAGACACAGGAGAGAAGGTTCTTTATTGAGACAGTAGGAAGGCTGAGAGGGAGACAGAGTAGAGGAGACACAGGAGAGAAGGTTCTTTATTGAGACAGTAGGAAGGCTGAGAGGGAGACAGAGCAGGGGAGACACAGGAGAGAAGGTTCTTTATTGAGACAGTAGGAAGGCTGAGAGGGAGACAGAGCAGGGGAGACACAGGAGAGAAGGTTCTTTATTGAGACAGTAGGAAGGCTGAGAGGGAGACAGAGTAGAGGAGACACAGGAGAGAAGGTTCTTTATTGAGACAGTAGGAAGGCTGAGAGGGAGACAGAGCAGGGGAGACACAGGAGAGAAGGTTCTTTATTGAGACAGTAGGAAGGCTGAGAGGGAGACAGAGTAGAGGAGACACAGGAGAGAAGGTTCTTTATTGAGACAGTAGGAAGGCTGAGAGGGAGACAGAGCAGGGGAGACACAGGAGAGAAGGTTCTTTATTGAGACAGTAGGAAGGCTGAGAGGGAGACAGAGCAGGGGAGACACAGGAGAGAAGGTTCTTTATTGAGACGGTAGGAAGGCTGAGAGGGAGACAGAGCAGGGGAGACACAGGAGAGAAGGTTCTTTATTGAGACAGTAGGAAGGCTGAGAGGGAGACAGAGTAGAGGAGACACAGGAGAGAAGGTTCTTTATTGAGACAGTAGGAAGGCTGAGAGGGAGACAGAGCAGAGGAGACACAGGAGAGAAGGTTCTTTATTGAGACAGTAGGAAGGCTGAGAGGGAGACAGAGTAGAGGAGACACAGGAGAGAAGGTTCTTTATTGAGACAGTAGGAAGGCTGAGGGGGAGACAGAGTAGAGGAGACACAGGAGAGAAGGTTCTTTATTGAGACGGTAGGAAGGCTGAGAGGGAGACAGAGTAGAGGAGACACAGGAGAGATGGTTCTTTATTGAGACGGTAGGAAGGCTGAGAGGGAGACAGAGTAGAGGAGACACAGGAGAGAAGGTTCTTTATTGAGACAGTAGGAAGGCTGAGAGGGAGACAGAGTAGAGGAGACACAGGAGAGAAGGTTCTTTATTGAGACAGTAGGAAGGCTGAGAGGGTGACAGGAGAGAAGGTTCTTTATTGAGACAGTAGGAAGGCTGAGAGGGAGACACAGTAGAGGAGACACAGGAGAGAAGGTTCTTTATTGAGACGGTAGGAAGGCTGAGAAGGAGACAGAGTAGAGGAGACACGGGAGAAAAGGTTCTTTATTGAGACAGTAGGAAGGCTGAGAGGGAGACAGAGTAGAGGAGACACAGGAGAGAAGGTTCTTTATTGAGACAGTAGGAAGGCTGAGAGGGAGACAGAGTAGAGGAGACACAGGAGAGAAGGTTCTTTATTGAGACAGTAGGGCGGCTGAGAGGGAGACAGAGTAGAGGAGACACAGGAGAGAAGGTTCTTTATTGAGACAGTAGGAAGGCTGAGAGGGAGACAGAGCAGAGGAGACACAGGAGAGAAGGTTCTTTATTGAGACAGTAGGAAGGCTGAGAGGGAGACAGAGTAGAGGAGACACAGGAGAGAAGGTTCTTTATTGAGACAGTAGGAAGGCTGAGAGGGAGACAGAGTAGAGGAGACACAGGAGAGAAGGTTCTTTATTGAGACAGTAGGAAGGCTGAGAGGGTGACAGAGCAGGGGAGACACAGGAGAGAAGGTTCTTTATTGAGACAGTAGGAAGGCTGAGAGGGAGACAGAGTAGAGGAGACACAGGAGAGAAGGTTCTTTATTGAGACGGTAGGAAGGCTGAGAGGGAGACAGAGTAGAGGAGACACAGGAGAGAAGGTTATTTATTGAGACAGTAGGAAGGC
>NW_028170343.1:0-7500 GCF_963971535.1 Notolepis coatsorum
CCTCTCTCTCTCTCTCTCTCCCCCCCCTCCCTCTCCCCCCCCTATTTTTTTTTTCAGGCCACTGAACTTAGAAGCAGGCCAGGACAGTGTTTCTAGTTGTATTCTAAAATTCTATTCTATTGTATTCTAAAATGTGACTATATGGTTTTATATTAACTTAATAAATAAACAAAAACGAAAAATCTACTTATTTCAACGAACATTTCAAACTAAATAACAGATTATGCACATAAAACGCTGAAAACAACCGAAGCAACAATAGTATTTTAATGAGGCTATTATTATTATCATTATTATTTTGCAACAAGTTAGCCCTCTCATAAATAGCACATATAAATGAATAACTAACTTGAACTAACTTAATAGGATTGAAGTGATATTTGGCTTAAAAAATCGGTCACCTGACAAAAAAAAAAAAAAAAAAAAAGCCAGACGATGTGCATTGGGCCGCGGCTCTCTGACGCCTTATTTTCTGGGCCCCGGCCTGAAAAGTTTGGGAACCCCTGTTCTAGGACACTGCAATTATGCTGATGTTGAGAAACTCCAGCCTATTGTTGATGGTATGACTATTAAGGGGGAAAATTGACAAGTCTAAACTGAACTGTGAAGTGTGCACTCAGGGAAAGTTTGTACAAAGCTTCAACAGGAAGCCTGATGTGAGAGCCAAAAAGGGTTCTAGAGTTGGTGCACACAGACCTAGCGGGTCCTATTGACCCAGTGTCCATAGATGGGCATAGATTTACACTTACGTTTACTGACGACTACTCAAGTACTGTGTTTATCTATCATCTTAAGCATAAGAGTGATACTGTGCAAGCAACAGAGTAGTTCATAGCTGACACCGCCTCATATGGGAGGATCAGACGCATCCGGTCTGATGATGGTACAGAATACACTGGTAAAGAGTACCAAGGGCTACTGAGGAAAAATGGTATAAAGCATGAGACGTCATCACCATATTCGCCACATCAGAATGGTACTGCAGAACGCCAGTTTAGGACTCTTTTCGACATGGCTAGATGCATGCTATTAGAGAGCAGGCTCCCAAAAGCATTATGGCCTTATGCAGTACAGACTGCATCTCAAGTAAGGAATAGATGTTTTAACAATCACGCCGCCATCTTTCTTTTGCCAAAGTACAAACAAAGTCTCAAGCGAACGCCGGTGGTCTCGCGAGAGGTTAAGCGTTGGGCCGTGACGTCAGAGGAGTCACTCCAAGCTGCACTGGGATGCACAGACTGGAGTGTATTCCGTGATAACACAGCCAATATTAACGAATACACCGAAACGGTGATTGACTATGTCTGTACTATGGTAGAAGAAACAATCCCCTCCACCAAAATTAAAATCTACCCAAATCAAAAGCCCTGGGTAGACAAATCCGTCCGTGAGGCTCTGAAAGTGCGCACATCAGCATACAACACCGGGCTGGTGACAGGCAACATGGAAGAACACAAGATGGCAAGATACAACGTCAGGAGAGCAGTAATAGAGGCAAAACGGCGTTACAGGGATAAAGTTGAACTTCAGTTTGAACAGGCTGACTCTAGAGGCATGTGGCAGGGCCTCAGAACAATGACAGACTACAAAGGCACCCCCCTCAAACTGAACAGTGACATCTCCTTAGCAAATGATCTCAATTCCTTCTATGCGAGGTTTGAGGCTGTGAATAACAACACCAGCCTACAAACCACGGCAATGGGGGGGGGGGGGGGGGGTCTGCTGATGGAGACTCAGTGTTCAGGGTAACAGAGCATGAGGTGAGACGGATCTTTAAAAAAGTGAATATCAGGAAGGCAGCAGGACCGGACGGCATCCCCGGCCGCGTCCTAAAAGTCTGTGCCGACCAACTGGCCCCGGTATTCACTGACATCTTCAACCTGTCCTTGGAACAGGCTGTCATCCCCACCTGTCTGAAGAAGTCCACCATCATCCCTGTACCCAAAAAATCTACGCCCGCTTGCCTCAACGACTACCGCCCTGTAGCCCTCACCTCCATAGCCATGAAGTGCTTTGAGAAGCTAGTGAAGGGCTACATCTGTTCCTCCCTCCCCATCAACCTGGACCCTCTGCAATTTGCATATCGCCCCAACAGGTCCACGGAGGACGCCATAGCCCATGTGCTGCACACAGCAGCATCACACCTGGACAAGAGGCAGGGGAACTATGTGAGAATGCTGTTCATCGACTACAGCTCAGCATTCAATACCATAGTCCCCTCCAAACTCATAGCCAAGCTCAGGGACCTGGGCTTGAACTATGACCTCTGCCAGTGGGTCTTGGACTTCCTGACGGGCAGACCCCAGGTGGTAAGAGCCGGCAACTGCACCTCCTCATCCATCACGCTCAACATAGGGGCCCCCCAGGGCTGTGTTCTGAGCCCCCTCCTCTACTCCCTGTACACACATGACTGCGTAGCACAGCGGAACAACAACACCATCATCAAATTTGCTGATGACACAGTAGTGGTGGGCCTGATCTCTGCCAACGACGAAAGGGCCTACCTGGAAGAGGTAGAGAACCTGTCACAGTGGTGTCAGGAGAACTGCCTCTCCCTGAACGTCAGCAAAACAAAAGAGATGATTGTGGACTTCAGGAGGTCGGGGGTCAAGGACTACAGCCCCCTCAGCATCGACGGGGCACCGGTTGAGAGAGTGAACAGTTTCAAGTACCTCGGAGCCCACATATCCGAGGACTTGACATGGACC
This sequence comes from Notolepis coatsorum, assembly GCF_963971535.1. Taxonomy (NCBI): domain Eukaryota; kingdom Metazoa; phylum Chordata; class Actinopteri; order Aulopiformes; family Paralepididae; genus Notolepis; species Notolepis coatsorum. The sequence goes on from NW_028170343.1 coordinate 2,709, forward strand.
ACACACATTGACAGTGTTGTGAAGAAGGCACGACAACGCCTCTACTTCCTCAGGCGCCTGAGGAAGTTCCAAGTCAGTCAGAAGATCCTTAGGAACTTCTACTCATGTACAATAGAGAGCATCCTGACCGGCAACATCACCTCCTGGTTTGGGAATAGCACTGCACAAGACCGTAGCAGACTACAAAGAGTGACACGTTCAGCCGAACGCACAATTAGAGGGGGGCTTCCCACCCTCCTGAACATTTACAACAAGCGGTGCAAGGGGAAGGCTAAGAGAATTATTAAGGACTCGAGCCACCCGAACAACTGCCTCTTTGAACTGCTGCGGTCAGGCAAGCGATACCGGAGTCTTAAGGCGAGCACAGAAAGACTCAGAAGAAGCTTCTATCCCCAGGCCATCAGGCTGCTAAACGAACAATAATCGCTAAACGAACAATAATCACTATGCAACAACCATCAAATGCACACAGCACACACACCCACACGCACACACTCACTCAAACAAACAACACACTGCAGCACCCACTCTCCACACTTTAGATCACACAAACACACCTACACTTTATATTTATTGATAAAGGATTTGCACTACAACTCGTACACCTACTGTGAATTGTACCTAAATTGCACCTCGTCCCATTTCTCCATTTCTGCCTTGCACTATATAGTATTGTATATTAGTACACTGCACAGTATTGTATATTGTATGGTAACTACGTCTATTCTGCATCGAACATTGTACATATGTCTAAACTGAACACTGTGACCTCATTTTTTTACTTCTAATTTTACTATGTTATTTTATTTCATACTTATCTTGTCTTGCACAGTCTCTGGAGCGCAACAGTAAGAAGCATTTTGTATAAAAGTATTCTGTACTTCTGTATGACAACTATTAAAGAAACTTGAAACTTGAAACTTGAATCGCACTAAACAGACACCTTACATGCTGCTGACAGGGAAACGTCCTAATATGTCTAGGATGCAGAAGTTTGGAACTCTGTGTTATGCCTACAGACAGCACAAGAAAAAGTTAGACCCTAGGAGTGAGAAGGGCTTCTTTGTCGGGCATGACAAGAAGAGCCCAGCTTACCTGGTTTTCTACCCCGACAGTGGAAAGGTGAGGAAGCACAGGCTGGTCAGATTTATGCCAAAAACAGTAGGTGAGCAGCAGACACAGACTGAGAGATCCATAGATGATGAGGATTTTGGTGGGCCACTTAGGGCTAGCACAAGCAAACAAATTGATGCTAGTCCAGAGACTGCTAAACAGCAGATTCCTGTGACCAGGCCAGAGAACAGCCAGGATCAGGCTAGAGAGGAACAGGAGGTCAAACAGGAGTCTCCACGCTATCCTTCTAGGGACCGGAAGAAGCCAGATTATTTTGGTGATAGTGTATATGAAGTAAGTCAAGACCAGACACAGGTTAATGTTGATTATTGTTACAAAATGTTGTGTAACATACCTTTAACTTACAGTGATGCAGTGAAGTCACCCGAATCAAAGGAATGGGTCAGTGCCATGGAGGATGAAATGCAATCACTGAGAGAGAATGGTACATTTACTTTGACCAACTTGCCACAGGGCAAAGTTGCAGTGGGGGGTCAATGGGTGTATGCTATCAAGAAAAATGCAGATGGTACAGATAAATACAAGGCACGATATTTGGTTTGGTTTGGTTTGGTTTACTTTATTTGTTCAAGGGGGACAGTGTACATTAATAAAACATTTTACAAATGTAAATGCACCAAATTTTAGCCAAAAAGGCTAATTTCCATTGGCAGTCCCCCTGCCAGAAGGTACAGGCTAAAATCCTGTGTAAAAAAAGGGTTAGCAATAAAAACAGAATAAAATCAAGATAAATACATTAGAATAAAAACACAACAAAAGCACATAGTAGGGATACAGGTCACAATACAGTCATGGACACAAGGACAGAGCACATCATGACATATTAAGAGACCCAGACATAGACAGACGCACCATCTCCATATCCACACTCACATATACACATACAGACACCTCAGTGTTGACAGTTCTGGTTATCAATGAGCCATTCCCTAACCCTGCACTTGAATGAATGGTATGATGTGGACACTCTAATTGTTTGAGGAATTGAGTTCCATTGGTTGGATGCTCTGTATGAGAAGACGGCCTGGCCAAATACACTTTTTTTTAAAGGGATTGTACAGTCCCCCCTTGCCGCACCTCTAGTGTTCCTGGTTGAGGCAGACTTGAGGTTGATGAAACCGGACAAAGGAGGAGGAGCCAATCCACACTTTATTTTAAAAACTAGACAGACGTTTTGATATAGGGTCAGGTTTTCCCAACTGAGTAGATTATATTTTTTTAGAATGTGACAATGATGGTACCTGAATGGTTTCTTGTCTAGAATTTTTATTGCTTGTTTGTAAAGTGATTGAAGTGGTTTCAGAATGGTGGAATGTGAATTGGACCAGGTTATCAAACAGTATGTGATGTGGGAAAGAACCATTGAATGAAAATATAGCTTTGCTGCCTCTGTTGAAAGGAAGTTTCTTATGTACCTGAAGTTTGATAGGCTGAACTTTACCTTATTGCAGACTTTTTTTATGTGATTTTTGAAGCTAAGGTTTGGGTCTATGTGTAATCCTAAATACTTATATTCTGATACTACCTGTAATTTCTGACCGGAGATGAAGATATCCTGCTCTGCAACTTCTCTGTGGCCCTTGGAGAAGAACATACAGACAGTCTTAGAGACATTCAATTGTAAACAGCTGTTCTTAAGCCAGGATGTGACATTCACCATGACATTAGACAATATTGTTGCAACCTCTTCTGTGGTTTTACCGTGTGTAAAGATCACTGTATTATCAGCATACATCAGTACATCACATTGGCCACACACAGAAGGCAAATCATTAATGTACATGCTGAACAGGATTGGACCCAAGACAGAGCCCTGCGGGACACCAGTTGACATACAGATGGCAGTAGATTTATGATTTTCAATTTTGACAAGTTGGGAACGGAATGAGAGGTATGATTTGAAGAGGTTGAGGAACTCTATGGAGAAGTTGAAATTGACCAGCTTTTGGAGTAGAATAGTATGGTTAACAGTGTCAAAAGCTTTCCTTAGATGAAGGAACACAACCCCCACAACCCCACCCCTGTCCATTGAAGCCTTGACTGTCTCTAAAAAGAAGCATGTTGCTGTTTCTGTTGAATGGTTAGCCCTGAATCCAAATTGCATTGGGTGCAGTAGGAAGGAGCTGTTATTGAGATGATCAGTGACCTGTTATGCAATCAGTTTTTCAAACACCTTGGACACTATGGGTAGAATACTGATGGGTCTGTAATTGGATGTCATGAGAGGGTCACCACTTTTAAATAAAGGGACCACAACTGCGGGCTTCCATGGGTTAGGAAAACTTCCTTGATTGAAACCCATATTGATTATATGGGTCAGTGACTTCACTATAGAGGAGTTTATCTCTTTCAGCATGAGTGTGTCCATGCCATATATATCCTTAGCTCTTGAGGATTTGAGGGATGTAATTATATTTACAACCTCTATCTCAGTGACTGATTTTGGTATGACTGCTGGTTCATAAATATTTACAGTAGATGGCAGATCAGGACTACTGTCCTGAACTGCAAAGCGTTGGGCTATTGCGGCCACAGACTCTACAAAATACTGATTGAGGGCCGGTGCTACGTCTGACGGATACTGTAAAGTTTTGTCATTGACCTTCAGTTCAATTGGCTTAATTGCAGCTTTGTTTTGACCAGTTAATTTCTTGATCTGACTCCATATAACCTTTGAGTTACCGTGGGCATTTTCAATAATTGAGATGAAGAAATCTGCTTTTGCTTTTCTCAGTTCCCTTGTTGTTTTGTTTCTCAACATTACAAATCTTTGTCTATCGTGAGACAGCTTTGATTTTGTGGCAATTTTTAAAGCAATGTCCCGTTCCTTCATTAGTTTCTTGACCAAATCGTTCGCCCAGGGGAGAGTCTGTTTCTTATTTTTGCGTTTTATCCTAATTGAAAATGTATTGATTGTAGATTGCAATTTTTCCGTAAAAACTTGACTAGTTGTCTCTAGGTCACTTTCAAGCAGTAGATCGTTCCAGTTTAAGTTTTGTATGGCTAATCTAAACTTCTCGTGCTTGTGTTTAGGAATGTCAAATGATTCACTTTTCCCAGCATTTGTATTGAACCGCTTGCCTGTTAGTTTTCTTGATATCAGCACCATATTATGGTCTGACAGCCCTGTTATCATATTGTGTGTTTTTGTAATTCTTTCGGGTCTATTAGTGAATATTAAGTCAATCTGAGTGCTGGTGCTGTTTGTTATTCGCGTTGGGCCTTTAACCATTTGAGTTAAGTTAAAACTGTCAGTAATTTGCTTGAGCTTCTTCCTTGTTGCCTTGTCCTCCCAGTTCAAGTTCAAGTCACCCATTATAATGACCTCTCTCTTAAAATCACATTGACTTAGTACATTCTTAAATTTATCATAAAAGCTAATATTGGAGGAAGGTGGTCGATAAATCACTATAAGTGTAAAGGATATCTGAGGCGACAGGATCATATTCAGACCTATACATTCTAGATTGTTTGGGTCTTGCCATTGTATCTCCTTACAACGGATGGTGTCTCTGGTGTAGATCAGAACACCGCCCCCTTTCGTATCCATTCGATCCCTTCTGTAGATATTATAACCCGGAAGTGTTACAGCAGCATATGGAGAATTCTCAGTGAGCCAAGTTTCTGATAAACCTAGGAAATCGAGATTAGACTCTAG
>NW_028170343.1:12500-16708 GCF_963971535.1 Notolepis coatsorum
GGAAGCTCGCTCCCCAAACAGCGCTCTGCGGGAGACGGCCGCGCTAATGACACGACCATGAGCCATTTACCCCAATTCATTAATTTCCCAACGGCTGCATGAAGAGCCTAAATGGGCGGCGTGGGCTCATAGTGTCTGCTCTCCGTCACACTGACGGTTCTCCTGTGTGTTTGTTTAATACAACCGTCCGTCCGTCTGGTAAATGGTGCATTTATATATCTCTTTTATACAAAAGCGCTTTACAATTTTGTTCCTCACATTCACCCGTTGAATTAAATCACTGCCCAAAGCGCACCTCTTCTCCCGGGCCTTGGACCAGAGTCAGCCGGCCGCTTGTACATGACGTCCGCTGTTACTCTGGACTTTGTATCTCATTTTCTTGTGTGTAAATGTACAATACCTTTTTCTGTAATTTTAGTGTCATTTATTTTACTTGTTTCTGCATCGTATGTGTTTTTATCACGTGAAGCACTTTGGTTTGGCTTTTAGTCATTTTGTAAATGTGCTATACAGACAAAGCTGACGTGACTTGACTTGACGCTCACTCACACGTTCACACACCGACGGCGGAGGCGACCACGCGAGGTGCCAACCTGCTCATCGGGAGCAGTTAGGGGGTTAAGTGTCTTTGCTCAAGGACACATCGACACGCTGCCCGGGAGGAGCCGGGATTTAACCGGGAACCTCTGGATTGCCAGATGACTGCTCTACCTCCCTATCGCGCTTATAAAGCCTTACGTAATAAAGCCTTTGCTTTTCTGATATATATATATATATATGGTCTTGCATCTCGCAGGTCACAGAAGACGAGGGGAAAGCCACGGATGAGAAGGAGACGAAGGTGGTGATGTTCGCGGGACGAGGCTCCCCGCTGGGCTCCAAGGTCCTGCGGAGGCAGAAGAGAGACTGGGTGATCCCCCCCGTCAACGTCCCAGAGAACTCCAGAGGACCCTTCCCACAGATGCTCGTCAGCGTGAGTCCAACTCCAAATAGCTCTGTTTTATTCGTCACGTGTCGTGTGTGACGCTGACCAGCCATGGATGCCACATGGCTCCATTTTCATTTGACCGATTTTTACAGATTGTGAAAGTACAGAGAGTGTGTGTGTGTGTGTGTGTGTGTGTGTGTGTGTGTGTGTGTGTGTGTGTGTGTGTGTGTGTGTGTGTGTACGTGTGTGTGTGTGTGTGTGTGTGTGTGTGTGTGTGTGTGTGTGTGTGTGCGTGTGTGTGTGTGTGTGTGTGTCTCTGAGAATGTTAAAACTGACTTTTTTCTAGTTCTTCTTTCTATGTTCACAGAAAGGTAAAGAAACAATATACGTTGTATTTTATGGCAATAACGTTTAGGTCTGTTTGACCCGTGAGATATAAACATGAAAAACGTCAGAAAAGTGTGATATGGTTGGACCTCCGCGGTCGGCAGCCGCTGTCGTGTAGTTTTTATAAAATCCAGACGCAAATCGAAAGCCCTGGTTCTCCTCTGTTTTATGATTTCTTCTTCTCACGTCTAACTCGCCCGGTTTCCTGTCCAATGCGCCAAGCTTATTATTTCACTAATAACACTTCTAAATCATTGCGGAATAAGAGGTTATGATGCAGTTTAAATGCGGTGACAGTAACGTTATTTGAACGCTACTTTTCACTGTCCAAAAGGGCTGTACCACACACAAACATTCTAAATAAACTACTAGTCAGCAACTTACCATGTGTGTTGTTTATGGGCGTCGCCCTCCCACTCTCCCAACGCCAACGGGGGCACTCGTCTTGATCCGCATGCAAATTGCATTCCGCCCCCATGCAATGACCAAAGTCACAGGGAAACAGCCTTTTTTAAACAAATAATTGTTACTATTAGAGATACTATAACTGTTCGCTTTTATAGTAATTATGTTCAAAAAAGAAAAACACAAAAAAAAATAAGCTTTTATTGTCATTTGTCATCATTTCACTTCCGCAACTTGCAGGCGAAACTGCTGGGCATGGTCTCATATAATGTACATTACAGTGAAATGCTTAGTTCTGTATGAGCCCCTGAACATGTGCTTCATACAGTAAAATAATAAAATAAAAAATAAACTGTAATAAAGACCAAACACTATACAAAATATACAATGTACAAAACTAAAGTACAAAATGCAAACAAAATGCCAACAAAATGCTAAAACGAGGTAATTATGTATTTTTAGTAATAAATAGATAAAATAGCTAAAATATGATATAGTGTTTAAACTAAGTGTCTAAAGCTAATGTTAAGGTGAATGTTTAAAGTGAGTGTGTTCATGTGGATGTGTGTGCAATGAATGTAGAATGGATGGGTTAGTGTTAATGCATAGAGTCCACATTGAGCATCCTGATGGCCTGGGGATAGAAGCTCCTTCTGAGTCTCTCTGTACCGGCCATGAGACTCCGGTAGCGCTTGCCTGGGGATAGAAGCTCCTTCTGAGTCTCTCTGTACCGGCCATGAGACTCCGGTAGCGCTTGCCTGGGGATAGAAGCTCCTTCTGAGTCTCTCTGTACCGGCCATGAGACTCCGGTAGCGCTTGCCTGGGGATAGAAGCTCCTTCTGAGTCTCTCTGTACCGGCCATGAGACTCCGGTATCGCTTGCCTGACAGTTGTTTGGGTGGCTGGAGTCTTTGACGACACACACACTTAGTTTACAGCTCGAGACGCGGTCGACGCCACTCGTGTGACCGAGGAATAGGAGGAGATTAGCGTACCCGCCTTGTTCTCCCTGCTCTCATTATGACATGCCGTGCAGGTGATTATGCTCCGCGCCTCTGATGTGATTACGGCCGCAAACGTCTTCAGGTGTTTCAATGCCACTGGACTGAGAGCTTTTCCCCCTAGACGTGGAGGCACCGTCTCCAGAAGAAGCTAAGTGGGCCTGAGCCTCTAAGCTCCCGCACACAGCGCTGGGTCCACTGGGTTCTGGGTTAAACAGCCACGATTATTCTTCCTTCCTTTATCTAGCCCGTTTCGTTCCTGTATCGAGCCAGTTTTGTTCCTTTATCGAGCCCGCTTTGTTCCTTTATCGAGCCGTTTCGTTCCTTTATCGAGCCTGTTTTGTTCCTTTATCGTGCCCGTTTCGTTTCTTTATCGAGCCCGTTTGGTTCCTTTATCGAGCCCGTTTCCTTCCTTTATCGTGCCCGTTTCGTTCCTTTATCGAGCCAGTTTCATTCCTTTATCGAGCCCGTTTGGTTCCTTTATCGAGCCGTTTCGTTCCTTTATCGAGCCCGTTTCCTTCCTTTATCGAGCCGTTTCGTTCCTTTATCGAGCCCGTTTCATTCCTTTATCGAGCCGTTTCGTTCCTTTATCGAGCCGTTTCATTCCTTTATCGAGCCGCTTCGTTCCTTTATCGAGCCGGTTCATTCCTTTATCGAGCCGCTTCGTTCCTTTATCGAGCCGTTTCATTCCTTTATCGAGCCTGTTTCCTTCCTTTATCGAGGCCATTTCATTCCTTTATCGAGCCGTTTGGTTCCTTTATCGAGGCCATTTCATTCCTTTATCGAGCCGTTTGGTTCCTGTATCGAGCCGCTTCGTTCCTGTATCGAGCCGTTTCATTCCTTTATCGAGCCCGTTTCATTCCTTTATCGAGCCGTTTCGTTCCTTTATCGAGCCCGTTTCATTCCTTTATCGAGCCGCTTCGTTCCTTTATCGAGCCGTTTCATTCCTTTATCGAGCCGTTTCGTTCCTTTATCGAGCCGTTTCATTCCTTTATCGAGCCGTTTCGTTCCTTTATCGAGGCCATTTCATTCCTTTATCGAGCCGCTTCGTTCCTTTATCGAGGCCATTTCATTCCTTTATCGAGCCGTTTCGTTCCTTTATCGAGCCGTTTGGTTCCTTTATCGAGGCCATTTCATTCCTTTATCGAGCCGTTTGGTTCCTGTATCGAGCCGTTTCGTTCCTTTATCGAGCCGTTTGGTTCCTGTATCGAGCCTGTTTCCTTCCTTTATCGAGCCGTTTCATTCCTTTATCGAGCCCGTTTCGTTCCTTTATCGAGCCGTTTGGTTCCTGTATCGAGCCTGTTTCATTCCTTTATCGAGCCGTTTGGTTCCTGTATCGAGCCTGTTTCATTCCTTTATCGAGCCGTTTGGTTCCTGTATCGAGCCGTTTGGTTCCTTTATCCAGCCCGTTTAGAAAGGTTGCCCGCAGTTCAACACTGTTTTATGGCTTCCCTTTAAATAATGCAATTGGTCACAGAATGTTTCCTG
>NW_028170342.1:0-17500 GCF_963971535.1 Notolepis coatsorum
ACAACTCAACTCAACTCAACACACAACACAACTCAACTCAACTCAACACACCAACACAACTCAACTCAACACACAACACAACTCAACACAACTCAACTCAACCACACACAACACAACTCACCTCAACACACACAACACACAACACAACTCAACCAACACAACTCAACTCAACACACAACACAACTCAACACAACTCAACTCAACACACAACACAACTCAACTCAACACAACTCAACACAACTCAACTCAACAACAACACAACACACAACTCAACTCAACACAACTCAACTCAACTCAACACACAACTCAACACAACTCAACACAACTCAACTCAACACAACTCAACTCAACACAACACACACAACTCAACTCACACACAACTCAACTCAACTCAACACACAACTCAACACAACTCAACACAACTCAACTCAACTCACACAACTCAACACACACAACTCAACTCACACACAACACAACTCAACTCAACTCAACTCAACACACACACAACTCAACTCAACACAACTCAACTCAACTCAACACACAACTCAACAAACTCACACAACTCAACTAACTCAACAACTCAACACAACACAACTCAACACACAACTCAACACAACTCAACACAACACAACTCAACTCAACACAACACAACACAACTCAACTCACACAACTCAACACAACTCAAACAACTCAACTCAACACAACTCAACTCAACACAACTCAACACAACTCAACACAACTCAACTCAACACAACACAACACTCAACTCAACACAACTCAACACAACTCAACACAACCAACTCAACACAACTCAACTCAACACAACTCAACTCAACACAACTCAACTCAACACAACTCAACTCAACACAACTCAACACAACTCAACACAACTCAACTCAACTCAACACACAACTCAACACAACTCAACACACACACAACTCAACTCACACACAACACAACTCAACACAACACAACACACAACTCAACTACTCAACACAACACAACTCAACTCACACACAACTCAACACAAACACAACACAACTCAACTCAACACAACTCAACACAACTCAACACAACTCAACACAACACACACTCAACACAACTCAACACAACACAACACAACTCAACTCAACACACAACTCAACACAACTCAACACAACTCAACTCAACACACAACACAACTCAACACAACACAACTCAACTCAACACACAACACAACTCAACTCAACTCAACACACACACAACTCAACACAACTCAACTCAACACAACACACAACAAAACTCATCTCAACTCAACTCAACACAACTCAACTCAACTCAACACACAACACAACTCAACACAACTCAACTCAACTCACACACAACACAACTCAACTCAACACAACTCAACTCAACTCAACTCAACACACAACACAACTCAACTCAACTCAACACACACACAACTCAACTCAACACAACTCAACACAACACAACTCAACTCAACTCAACACAACTCAACACAACACAACTCAACTCAACTCAACACAACACACACAACTCACTCAACACAACTCAACTCAACACAACTCAACTCAACACACAACACAACTCAACTCAACACAACACAACTCAACACACAACTCAACTCAACACAACACAACACAACTCAACACAACACAACACACAACTCAACTCAACACAACACAACTCAACACACAACTCAACTCAACACAACACAACACAACACAACACACAACTCAACTCAACACAACTCAACTCAACTCAACACAACTCAACACAACTCAACTCAACTCAACTCAACACAACTCAACACAACACAACACAACTCAACACACAACTCAACACAACTCAACACAACTCAACTCAACTCAACACACAATACAACACAACACAACTCAACACACAACTCAACACAACTCAACTCAACTCAACACACAACACAACTCAACACACAACACAACTCAACTCAACTCAACACACAACACAACTCAACACAACTCAACTCAACTCAACACACAACACAACTCAACTCAACTCAACACACAACACAACTCAACTCAACTCAACACACAACACAACTCAACACAACTCAACTCAACTCAACACACAACACAACTCAACTCAACACAACACAACACACAACACAACTCAACTCAACACAACTCAACTCAACTCAACACACAACACAACTCAACACAACTCAACTCAACACACAACACAACTCAACTCAACACAACTCAACACAACTCAACTCAACACAACACAACACACAACTCAACTCAACACAACTCAACTCAACTCAACACACAACTCAACACAACTCAACACAACTCAACTCAACTCAACACAACTCAACTCAACACAACACACAACTCAACTCAACACAACTCAACTCAACTCAACTCAACACACAACTCAACACAACTCAACACAACTCAACTCAACTCAGCACAACTCAACACAACACAACTCAACTCAACACACAACACAACTCAACTCAACTCAACTCAACTCAACACAACACAACACACAACTCAACTCAACACAACTCAACTCAACTCAACACACAACTCAACACAACTCAACACAACTCAACTCAACACAACTCAACACAACACAACTCAACACACAACTCAACACAACTCAACACAACTCAACTCAACTCAACACACAACACAACACAACACAACTCAACACACAACTCAACACAACTCAACACAACTCAACTCAACACACAACACAACTCAACACAACACAACTCAACTCAACACACAACACAACTCAACCCAACTCAACTCAACTCAACTCAACACACAACACAACTCAACACAACTCAACTCAACACACAACACAACTCAACTCAACACAACACAACACACAACACAACTCATCTCAACTCAACTCAACACAACTCAACTCAACTCAACACACAACACAACTCAACACAACTCAACTCAACTCAACACACAACACAACTCAACTCAACACAACTCAACACAACTCAACTCAACTCAACACACAACACAACTCAACTCAATTCAACACACAACTCAACTCAACTCAACTCAACAACTCAACACAACACAACTCAACACAACTCAACTCAACACACTCAACACAACTCAACACAAACTCAACTCAACTCAACACAAACACAACTCAACACAACTCAACTCAACACAACTCAACCCAACACAACTCAACACAACTCAACACAACACAACTCAACACAACTCAACACAACTCAACCCAACACAACTCAACTCAACACAACTCAACTCAACACAACTCAACACAACTCAACACAACACAACTCAACACAACTCAACTCAACTCAACACAACTCAACACAACTCAACTCAACACAACTCAACACAACTCAACTCAACACAACTCAACTCAACACAACTCAACACAACTCAACTCAACACAACTCAACACAACTCAACACAACTCAACTCAACACAACTCAACACAACTCAACTCAACACAACTCAACTCAACACAACTCAACTCAACCAACACAACACAACTCAACTCAACACAACACAACTCAACACAACTCAACACAACTCAACTCAACACAACACAACTCAACACAACTCAACACAACTCAACTCAACTCAACACAACACAACACAACTCAACTCAACTCAACTCAACACACAACACAGTTACAGTTCGTTCGTGTGTAGCATTACCCAGCGGTTCGTCGTGTTTTAGCTAGTGTACCTTAGCCAGGGTGTGTGGCCTAAATACGTTGCCCGCACCCGAGGAGGCTTAGTCAGAGAACCGTTGGACATGTGCACAGGAGAACCAGCGTCGGCGATTGCAGAACCATTACTGGTTGGATTATATTGATTTGGAACGTGTTACCCGGAGAAGAGCCTCGTTGATTTCCACTATCGTTTGGGATTCAACCTTGTGAGGATTACAACTTGGGCTGGCCTCATGGACAGAGGCTGGCTAGCTGTCATCATTGCTATCGAGCATTTGGATTACAGTTATTGCTTTTGCTGCTGATCGTTGGATTTACAAGGACCGACTCCTGTACGTGGAGTCTCTTTATTCTTCATTGAATCAGACTGAGTATCCGAACATTCCTCTACCCTCTAGGCCTTACAACCCCGGAGGGAACCCAGTGTCTCCAGGCGGTACCAGCGTTGCCTTCTATAGTTGCTATTATACGACAGGTGGTGTCAGCTTAGACCCATCGTAGGAATCCTGCTATTTCCAGTGACTCATGCTACTGACTGACTTTATGCATATTCTTCGCCATACAAGCGCGACCCTAATTCTCATTCTGTAACCTAACGTTGCATAATAATAAAATACCCTCAAATACTATTTCTTTGTCAATGCCGTGTTCTTGTGAGTGTTCACCATCTATATTCGATGTACTGTCTGGCCAGTAATTAAAGTACATACCTAGCAGTGGTTTAATCTATCACAATCTTTAATACAGTCAGGGTTTTGTAACCCCTCAGTTACAATAATAATAATAATAATAATAATAATAATAATAATAATAATAATAATAATAATAATAATAATAATAATAATAATAATAATAATAATAATAATAATAATAATAATAATAATAATAATAATAATAATAATAATAATAATAATAATAATAAATAATAAATAATTATACCAACCAGCCTATCATTTCTGATGCATATAGTCACTAGTATTGTGTCAGAGAAAGAAAAACGAATATACTCCACATTTGTTCTGGGTTCTGGTCCGTTCCCTTCCTATCTGCTATGTTCAGTGTGTTGAGTTGAGTTAATTGTGTTGTGTGTTGAGTTGAGTTGTGTTGTGTTGTGTTGTGTTGAGTTGTGTTGAGTTGAGTTGTGTTGAGTTGAGTTGTGTTGAGTTGAGTTGTGTTGAGTTGAGTTGAGTTGTGTTGAGTTGAGTTGAGTTGTGTTGAGTTGTGTTGAGTTGTGTTGAGTTGTGTTGAGTTGAGTTGTGTTGAGTTGAGTTGTGTTGAGTTGAGTTGAGTTGTGTTGAGTTGTGTTGTGTTGTGTTGAGTTGTGTTGTGTTGAGTTGAGTTGTGTTGAGTTGTGTTGAGTTGTGTTGTGTTGTGTTGAGTTGTGTTGAGTTGAGTTGTGTTGAGTTGTGTTGAGTTGTGTTGAGTTGTGTTGAGTTGAGTTGAGTTGTGTTGAGTTGTGTTGTGTTGAGTTGAATTGTGTTGAGTTGTGTTGATTGGGTTGTGTTGTGTTGAGTTGAGTTGTGTTGAGTTGAGTTGTGTTGAGTTGAGTTGTGTTGAGTTGTGTTGAGTTGTGTTGTGTTGAGTTGAGTTGTGTTGAGTTGAGTTGTGTTGTGTTGAGTTGAGTTGTGTTGAGTTGTGTTGAGTTGAGTTGAGTTGTGTTGTGTTGAGTTGAGTTGTGTTGAGTTGTGTTGAGTTGTGTTGTGTTGAGTTGTGTTGAGTTGTGTTGAGTTGTGTTGTGTTGTGTTGTGTTGAGTTGTGTTGTGTTGAGTTGAGTTGTGTTGAGTTTAGTTGTGTTGAGTTGTGTTGAGTTGTGTTGAGTTGTGTTGAGCTGAGTTGAGTTGTGTTGAGTTGTGTTGAGTTGAGTTGTGTTGAGTTGTGTTGTGTTGAGTTGAGTTGTGTTGAGTTGTGTTGTGTGTTGAGTTGAGTTGAGTTGAGTTGGGTTGAGTTGTGTTGTGTGTTGAGTTGAGTTGTGTTGTGTTGAGTTGTGTTGTGTGTTGAGTTGAGTTGAGTTGTGTTGAGTTGTGTTGAGTTGTGTGTTGAGTTGTGTTGTGTTGTGTGTTGAGTTGAGTTGTGTTGAGTTGTGTTGAGTTGTGTGTTGAGTTGTGTTGTGTTGTGTTGAGTTGTGTTGAGTTGAGTTGAGTTGTGTTGAGTTGTGTGTTGAGTTGAGTTGTGTTGAGTTGAGTTGTGTGTTGTGTTGTGTTGAGTTGAGTTGAGTTGAGTTGTGTTGTGTGTTGAGTTGAGTTGTGTTGTGTTGAGTTGTGCTGAGTTGAGTTGAGTTGTGTTGAGTTGTGTTGAGTTGTGTGTTGAGTTGAGTTGAGTTGTGTTGAGTTGAGTTGTGTGTTGTGTTGAGTTGAGTTGTGTTGAGTTGAGTTGAGTTGTGTTGAGTTGTGTTGAGTTGTGTGTTGAGTTGAGTTGAGTTGTGTTGAGTTGAGTTGTGTGTTGTGTTGTGTTGAGTTGAGTTGTGTTGAGTTGTGTTGAGTTGAGTTGTGTTGTCCTTGTAAATCCAACGATCAGCAGCAAAAGCAATAACTGTAATCCAAATGCTCGATAGCAATGATGACAGCTAGCCAGCCTCTGTCCATGAGGCCAGCCCGAGTTGTAATCCTCACAAGGTTGAATCCCAAACGATAGTGGAAATCAACGAGGCTCTTCTCCGGGTAACACGTTCCAAATCAATATAATCCAACCAGTAATGGTTCTGCAATCGCCGACGCTGGTTCTCCTGTGCACATGTCCAACGGTTCTCTGACTAGGCCTCCTCGGGTGCGGGCAACGTATTTAGGCCACACACCCTGGCTAAGGTACACTAGCTAAAACACGACGAACCGCTGGGTAATGCTACACACGAACGAACTGGGTTGCACGATATACAATAAATGAACGACTATTTACTTCACATTAGATTAGGTCGAACTTGACGTTACTGCATTAAACTCTGACACTTTACTATTCTATTCGCACATGTTCTCAACGCACGGTTGCCCACTTCACCACAATGAACTACGTTGGCTTGTTTAGATGGACTAAGAACGAAGGTACTGCTGTGCGCACCTTGCGCCGTATATATACTTAAGTGATTATCTAGTCCCAAACCTTAGTTCTTGTCTGGGATCAATACGCTGTCTCCGGGCATGTTCTGACATGCCTGAGCTTGTCTTTGAACCTGACGTTGGGGGCTTGCGAGCTGGCGCCTAGGGCGCTGTCCAATAAGGAGAGCGAATATTACTATGGTTTGAACGCAGGTAAAGGGATATTCCGTGTATATATAAATAATATACAAAGTATATCAAACAATAAAGGTAGATTCTCAGTTTTAATCTGGCCCTTCACAACAGCCGCCTCCTAATAAGTCCGCACCTAATTAGTTAAGAGAGACAGATTAATAGTCCAGTCAACTGCTCAATGTCTGTTGTGAGGAGTAGGGCAATCTACAAAGTCAGTGGGTCATGATCGTCATCAGGGGAGTCAGGGAGCCTCGTCAACTCTATCAGCCTTGCCACGGGTCGGGTGTAGGTCCGCCCTTGGACAATAACTTCTGCCGCTCTGACCTTCCCGTCGGCACCAGTGATCACCTTGCTTACGCGGCCGGCCGGCCACATAGCTCGGGGTAGTGACTGGTCTATGATCATAACGACTGTGTCCACTTGTAAGTTGTCTCTGTCCTTTACCCACTTCTGACGGGTTTGGAGAGACGGGAGGTAGTGGAGGAGGAAACTGTTCCAAAACTGGTCAGCCAATATTTGACTCTACCTCCACATTCTTCGGCCGTTCGCTTCTTCAGGTCTGTACACCGTCTGTGGAAGCGCAGGGTCCAGCCGCCCCATCAAGAGAGTGTTGGGGGTGACTGGGTCGACATCTGCTACATCACTTGAGACGTAACCGAGGGGCTTTGAGTTCAATACTCCCTCGATCTCCGTGAGGACTGTCGTGAGGACTTCTTCCGCCACGGTCTGGGCCCCAAGCACGGCGTACAGGGCTGTCTTTATGGAACGTACTTCTCTTTCCCAGGTTCCCCCGAAGTGAGGGGCGTTCGGGGGGTTAAACTGGAATTCGATCTGATAGGGAGCGAGGTGGGTCTTAAGTTCTGGGCCCATGGCCTGGAAGCTCTCTCTCAGCTCTCTTTCTCCGCCTTTGAAGTTTGTCCCGTGATCAGACAACAACGTAGACGGTTTTCCTCTTCGTGCTGTGAATCTCCGGAAGGACATGAGGAATGAATCCGTACTCATGGTCGGAAGGAGTTCTATGTGTACTGCTCGGGTGGTCATGCACTTGTATACAATGCCCCACCTCTTCTCTGTCCCTCTTCCTTTCTTCACGTAGAGCGGGCCGAAGCAGTCCACGCCCGTGGAGTGAAAGGGCTTCTCGCCGAGTCGGAGGCGGCAGGGAGGCAGGTCGGCCATCATGGGTATACTGGGCTGTGCTCGCCACTTGCGACAGTCTAGACAGGTCCGCTGGAAGCGACGTACTGCTTCTCTTCCTTGCAGTATCCAATAACGACGTCGGATCTCAGCGAAGACTCTCTCTGCCCCAGCGTGGTGCACATCCTCGTCGTATTTCTTTATGATGAGCTCAGTGACCTTGTGTCGGCTGTTGAGGACTATAGGATACTTGATGTCATCCGTTAAGTCCGGGGCTCGTCTCAGACGACCACCCACCCTGATGAGGCCATGGGTGTCGCGCTCAGGGGCCAAGTGGAGCAGTCTGCTGTCTGAAGGGATTGGCTTTGTTCCCTGCAGGCAGTCTAGCTCATCGGGGAACGAGTCTCTTTGGGCTCGCTGTAGCAGAAGGAGTTCTGCCTCTGCGTAGTTCGATGCGTCAATGTCTGTAGTGGGGGGAACCTCAGGGTGGTGCCACAGGAATGTTTTTAGCTGCGCACTCTCAAAGGTGAGGCAGTCGTCTATGTTAGGGTCAGTGGGGACTGGGATGTGCGTCAGCCCACAGAACATATATTTCTTGATCTCTGTCTCCTCTTGACTAGCCTCCCGTGGGGTGGGGGTAGGCCACTCCTCCTCCGGGAGCTTGAGGAACTCAGGACCGTCACTATAGATATTGGGACGTGTGAGGTCATCTAGGGACATCCCCCGTGTGATGACATCGGCTGGGTTCTGTTTGGTGTCAACGTACCTCCAGCACGCTGATCCTACCAGGTCTTGAATCTCTGTGATTCTGACTCCCACGAAGACCTTGTATCTACAAGAATCGGACTGGATCCATGTGAGTACGGTCATGGAGTCTGACCACAAGATTGTTCTTTGCACCGGGATGGTGAGTTCACGTTGGATTAACGTGGCGAGTTGCACGCCTACCAGAGCTGCGCAGAGCTCTAGACGCGGGATCGATTGTTGCTTGCGGGGGGCTATCCTTGAGCGAGCCAGGATGAAGGCTGTGTGTATTTCTCCTCCCTCCTCTCGGGCCCGCAAGTAAGCCACCGAACCGTAGGCTACTTCCGAGGCGTCACTGAAGACGTGCAGGTCCATCTGGCACGTCTCCAGCTGCACTGTTGGTGGGAAGTAGCTCCGGCGTATGTTCACATTTTGGAGCGAGCTGAGTTCTCCCTCCCACTCTCTCCATGTGGAAGCTAGGTGGTCGGGTATGGGGTCGTCCCAGCCCTGTTCTTGTCCCACAGCTCTCGTACAATCATTTTCGCCCGAGTGGTGTAAGGTAGGATACACCCCAGCGGGTCGTATTGACTTGCAAGTGTTCTGTATACGCTCCGTCTGGTGGTCGGTAGAGGGGTCGACCTTCCCTGCTCCGGGGTCAGGGGTGTGTGCTTGTAATGGAGCGAGTCTGTTTTGAAGCGCCAGACTAGGCCCAATGTCATTTCCTGTGCTTCACCTGGGGTGGTCGCCATCCAGGTCTCGCTGCTTGCTGCCTTTGTCTCTGGGGAGAGGCTGCGAAGTACTTGAGGGTCACTGCTGGCCCACTGCCGGAGATCAAAGCCGCCTTTGATCAGTGAGGCGCGGAGCTTGAGCAGGAGGGCTTCGGCTTCTTCTGGCGTCGAGACGCTTTGCAGACAGTTGTCCACGTAGAAACTCCTCTCTACACTTTTTCTGACCTCCTCGTCAGCTTCAGGGTCTTCTGTCACATGTTTTTGTAGTGCGAACGTAGCACAGCATGGGCTGCATGTGGTGCCGAAGGGGAGGACCTCCCATTGGTAGATGGATGGTTGCTCATTGTTGATCCTCTCTCTCCATAGGAACCGCAGCAGGGGCTTGTCCTCCTCCACTAGTCGCACCTGCAGGAACATCCCTTTGATGTCGCCGCTGATGGCCACCTTGTTTTGGCGGAAACGTAGTAGTACGCCGAGGAGAGAGGGGCCGAGTGTCGGGCCGGGCAAGAGTTCTTTATTCAGATTCTGTAGTCCGATCTGGTAGCTGCAGTTGAATACAATGCGATCCTTGCCGTTGTGGTGGACCTTGTGGTGGGGCACGTACCAGGATTCAGTCGTCTGGTCGGCCTCTTGAAGGTCAATTTTCTTTATGTGTCCCGCTGTGATCAGCTTGTCGATCTCAGCGCGGTACACAGTGGCTTGAGTGGGGTCTTTGGCTAGACGCCGCTCGGTGTTCAGTAGATATCGCTCTGTCGCTTCTTTTGAGACGTGGAGGGTGGGCATCCCCTCTCGCCTCAAGAGTGGAGTTGCGTATCTCATCACTCCGTCGACCTCGACTCTCTTTGTCTTCTGCTCGAGGAGGGCTATGGCATAAGTGTCTTCCTTTGAGCGAACGAGTTTCTTTTCATTCTTAAAGGGCATCGCGTCTAATGTCCATAGCCTCTCGACGTGCTGCAAGAGGGTGGTGTCGTCTTCGTTTATCCTCGTGTAGAGGCAGCGAGTGGCTGTCGGTCGGTTGGAAGACCCGGAGAGGGGGCCTTGTAGTGTCCAACCCAGGCGGGTCTTGACCGCTGCTGGACAGCCTCTGGGCCCGATGTGGACCTGGTCCGTTGGGACGATGAGGTGTGCGTGGTCGGATCCTATGAGCAGGGTCGGGGTGGCGTCGTCGATGAGCGGTATAGGTAGTTGACGTAGGTGCACGTATTTCTCCGTCAGCTTTGTGATGGGGTAGGTGTACCGGGACAGGCCTATGTCGTGGCTGGTGAAGGCGTTAGTGATGCTATACTGCTTCTCGGGCTGCTCGACCGCTGCTATCGTGAAGGAGACATTTTCACCCTTTATGGTCTTTAGGTCTCTTCTAATGGTACGGATTGTCATTGTTTCTTCGGTACCCCGCAGACCCAGCTGGGCTGCGGCGGATGCGAGGAGGAGAGTCTTTTCTGACCCATCATCTAGGACGGCGTAAGTGTCCATGACCTTGTCCTCGTAGCTTAGGAGCACTCGGACCACCTTCAAGAGCACTCGGGAGCTCCTGCTCTTCGCAGGGTCTATGTACATGACGTTCACTCTCGAGCTGCTTGGGGGTACGGGTCTCCTCTTGTTGCTGTCGTGCAGGACCTCCACGGTGTAGTGGTTAACACTGTCGCCTCACAGCAAGAAGGTCCAGGGTTCGATTCCCGCTTGGGGACCAGGTTTCCATGATGCCAGGTACCCAGGTGGGGTATCTCCCAGGCCTTTCTGTGTGGAGTTTGCATGTTCTCCCCGTGCTCGCAAGGGTTTCCCCCCCGATAAGATAAACCCAATGGAAAAACATGCACAACAACAGATCGCTAACGCTGTGGCGTCCTTGACGAAGACGGACAGGAGCACTTGGATTGGTCCCCTGGCGCAGCTCACGTTGACGCCTGTCTGCTCCCGGCTGCCCTTGGGGGGGAAGGACGACGGGATGGGTTAATCGCAGAGACGAATCGCATCGGCGATTCTAAAGAGACAATGCATGCGTGTGTGTTCCGGTGTGTGTGCTAAAAAAACTAACCACTGTGTGTACCGCTAAAACATTGAGTGTCGTTGCATGCCGAATAAAGACCTCCGCAACAGGTCCTGCATTATTATTACAAGTGGGCGCCGTCGCACTTGCTGCATCTTTTCTTTAGGCGGCACTCAGCTGCCATATGGCTGCGCGCGCAGCGGAAGCAGCGGCGGTTGGCTTTGATCCACTGACTCACCTCGTCAGCGGTCAGCTTCTTGAAGGTGTCGCATTGAGACAACCAATGTTCATTTTCACAGTACTGGCATACAATCTTCCACTTCCCCTTCACGTGGGGGGTGCTGTGGTTCTTGTGCTGCGGCACTGACTCGGCCTGGTGCATAACTGTCACTGACCGGCGGTTATCGTTGAACCTCCGAGGTCCATCTTTTGGGCTAGAGCCACTCCACACGAATGTGTCCAGTCGTAGACTGCTAACTTCCCTTGCGAGGAAAGCAGCCAGGTCTAGGAGGGATGGCTCTGGGCCGTTGGGGTCACGGTGGTCTTTCTGCCGCCGAAAACGCTCTTGGTGGGCTGGAGGGAGCTTCTCCAGTATCCGCTCCACATTAGAATTTGCATACATTTCATATCTCCCCTTCTCCTTTTGGGACCCCAGCATCCCCACGAGGGATTGTACCTTGATAGAGAGGTCATCCAGTGCTCTATTGTCTTTGGCTGGGGGGAGGCGGTCGATATCTCGTATTTCTTGGATCACGTAATCCCATATGCGTCCATAGCGCGCGTCGAGGGCCACCAGAGCCGCGGAGTATGGGGTGCTTGAGTTGGAATATGCCAGCGCTATGTTATGCGCTCTGGGCACCTTGAGATGCTTGAGGAGGATGGCATATTTGTACGACTCGTCGTGGACATCGGACATTATAGTCTCTAAACACATGCGTAATTCCGTGTACTGTGCTCTGTCCTCGCGCGTAAAGTCTGGGAACGTCGGTGTGCCAAGGTAAGATGCCATAGATGGCTGGGACATTGGTGAGCATAGGGGGAGAGGCCTCCTGGGCGAGTCTCCCCGTACGGGTGGTCGTGGGTTAGTACTTGGTGGGTACCAGAGGCCGGGTCCCCAGGTGCTGTTCCTCGGTGCTGACTGTATGTCAAACTCACCCTTGAGTTGGGTCGGGGGTTTGTAGTGCAGTGACTCGGGGCTGAGGTCGGGGCTGTACTGGGCCTCCTGGTCCAAAGTATGTTCGTGCTGGTGGGCTTGATATCCCTCCTCTTCCTCCTCTAGGTCTTGGAGTCTTCTAGTTAGTCTCTCGGCGACGTAGGCCGGTTCTTCCCGTTGGCTGGGTCTCGTATGGACCGGTCGGGGAGGGGGCTCGGAGGCGTAGACAGGTTCTTCCTGTTGGCCGGGTCCCGGGTAGCTTTGTCGGGTAGGGGAAGGTGCCCTAGACCCTTGTCGTGATGATCTCCGGGAGCTCCGTGCGGAGAGAGGGGGTGTCGCCCTGGCGATCAATTGTTCTATCATCTGCGCCTGCAGCCGGTTGCGGTCTGCTTCGCGCTGCGCATTGGCGGCGTCGCGCTCTGCTTCGCGCTGTGCATTGGCGGCGTCGCGCTGTGCATTGGCGCGGTCTCGTTCGATGTTCTCTTCCGTCTGAAGGCACCTCTCCTCCAGTCTGATGCGGTCGTACTCACTCCGTTGTTGCGCCTGGAGGAACTCTCCTTCCGTTGCAGAGTGTTCGCGCTCGCTTAGTTGTTGCGCCTGGAGGCGCTCTCGTTCCGCTGCAGAGTGTTCGCGCTCGCTTAGTTGTTGCGCCTGGAGGCACTCTCGTTGTTCGCGCTCGCTCATTTGTTGAGCCTGGAGGCGCTCTCGTTCCACAGCAGAGTGTTCGCGCTCACTTAGTTGTTGCGCCTGGAGGCGCTCTCGTTCCGTAGCAGAGTGTTCGCGCTCACTAAGGGCTTGTGCTTGGAGTTGCGCGTGGAGGCGCTCTCGTTCCGTGGCAGAGTGTTCGCGCTCACTAAGCGTCTTTGCTTGAAGCCGGTCGCGCTCACCCTGGAGTCGGTCTCTTTCGGTTGAAGCTGTCAGCGTGGCGATCAAGGCTTGCGCCAGTCTCTGGTCCGCCTCGCTGGGGGATGACACTGACGGAGGTGATCGGGTGCTGACAGGGCTTGTTGGGGATCTGTTCTCCTGGCGCGCTCCGAGGTCTATCTCCTGAGCGCGGTACTCTTCTCTTGGTTGTGCGTCGGGTTCTATCCCTGGAGCGCTTTCTTTATCCTGGAGCGCTCCGGGGTCTATCCCGGTGATGCTGTCTGGAGGTATAGTCACGTCATGTCCCACTTGGTCCCCCCCGTGAGCTAAGTCAGTTTCGTTTGAACCCACTGGGGTCTCTACTGGCAGGGTCGCCAGGTCGATAGGATTGGGCATGCTTAAACTATCCGATTTATCCGTATTTAACGTCTGTTTAGATAAGCTAGGGGGTAAAATGACAGCGAAGTCCTCCAGATATGGAGGTAGCTGACATTTGCGCTGCGGGCGTTCTAGCTTAGGGGAGCCGCTTGGAGAGTGTTCACCGCTGGCCATGTCAATATTAATATTATATTAAATATTACACTGATACCCTCCGGCTCGAAGGACCAATTGTAACTGAGGGGTTACAAAACCCTGACTGTATTAAAGATTGTGATAGATTAAACCACTGCTAGGTATGTACTTTAATTACTGGCCAGACAGAACATCGAATATAGATGGTGAACACTCACAAGAACACGGCATTGACAAAGAAATAGTATTTGAGGGTATTTTATTATTATGCAACGTTAGGTTACAGAATGAGAATTAGGGTTGCGCTTGTATGGCGAAGAATATGCATAAAGTCAGTCAGTAGCATGAGTCACTGGGAATAGCAGGATTCCTACGATGGGTCTAAGCTGACGCCACCTGTCGTATAATAGCAACTATAGAAGGCAACGCTGGTACCGCCTGGAGACACTGGGTTCCCTCCGGGGTTGTAAGGCCTAGAGGGTAGAGGAATGTTCGGATACTCAGTCTGATTCAATGAATAATAAAGAGACTCCACGTACAGGAGTCGGTCCTTGTAAATCCAACGATCAGCAGCAAAAGCAATAACTGTAATCCAAATGCTCGATAGCAATGATGACAGCTAGCCAGCCTCTGTCCATGAGGCCAGCCCGAGTTGTAATCCTCACGAGGTTTAATCCCAAACGATAGTGGAAATCAACGAGGCTTTTATCCGGGTAACACGTTCCAAATCAATATAATCCAACCAGTAATGGTTCTGCAATCGCCGACACTGGTTCTCCTGTGCACATGTCCAACGGTTCTCCGACTAGGCCTCCTCGGGTGCAGGCGATGTATTTAGGCCACACACCCTGGCTAAGGTACACTAGCTAAAACACGACGAACCGCTGGGTAATGCTACACACGAACGAACTGGGTTGCACGATATACAATAAATGAACAACTATTTACTTCACATTAGATTAGGTCGAACTTGACGTTACTGCATTAAACTCTGACACTTTACTATTCTATTCGCACATATTCTCAACGCACGGTTGCCCACTTCACCACGATGAACTACGTTGGCTTGTTTAGATGGACTAAGAACGAAGGTACTGCTGTGCGCACCTTGCGCCGTATATATACTTAAGTGATTATCTAGTCCCAAACCTTAGTTCTTGTCTGGGATCAATACGCTGTCTCCGGGCATGTTCTGACATGCCTGAGCTTGTCTTTGAACCTGACGTTGGGGGCTTGCGAGCTGGCGCCTAGGGCGCTGTCCAATAAGGAGAGCGAATATTACTATGGTTTGAACGCAGGTAAAGGGATATTCCGTGTATATATAAATAATATACAGAGTATATCAAACAATAAAGGTAGATTCTCAGTTTTAATCTGGCCCTTCACAACAATTATATTTATTTATTATTTCACTATTATATTACTAGTATTACCACAGCACTATAAGCACACAGACACATCCTTACCTTTGACAGTGACGGTGAACTCTCTCTCTGCTTTTCCGACCTGGCAGATCCAGCGGCCTGCATCCCTCACTGTGATCTTCTCCACTCGGAACCTGGAGGTGGTCTGGTCACCAAGCGTCTCAGTGTCAAACGCCTGCAGGGAATCACACAGGTAATGTGAGCTGATGCAGAGATGCACTAGTAGTAGTAGTACGTGTAGTAGTAGTAGTAGTAGTAGTAGTAGTAGTAGTAGTAGTAGTAGTAGTAGTAGTAGTAGTAGTAGTAGTAGTAGTACATGTAGTAGTAGTAGTAGTAGTAGTAGTAGTAGTAGTAGTAGTAGTAGTACATGTAGTAGTAGTAGTAGTAGTAGTAGTAGTAGAAGTAGTAGTAGTAGTAGTAGTAGTAGTAGTAGTAGTAGTAGTAGTAGTAGTAGTAGTAGTAGTAGTAGTAGTAGTAGTAGTAGTAGTAGTAGTAGTAGTAGCAGCAGTAGTAGTAGTAGTAATAATAGTAGTAGTAGTAGTAATAGTAGTAGTAGTAGTAGTAGTAGTAATAGTAGTAGTAGTAGTAGTTGTAGTAGTAGTAGTAGTAATAGTAGTAGTAGTAGTAGTAGTAGTAGTAGTAGTAGTAGTAGTAGTAGTAGTAGTAGTAGTAATAATAGTAGTAGTAGTAATAGTAGTAGTAGTAGTAGTAGTAGTAGTAGTAGTAGTTGTAGTAGTAGTAGTAGTAATAGTAGTAGTAGTCATAGACGCCTGGCCTTACGAGCATGCGGAGCAGCTGCTCTCCCACTATTGAACTTGGGGGAGCAAGGATATGATCTTGCTCCACCACTTTTTGATCATATGAAAAATATGATATACCCCCCCCCCAATATATAAATCTAACCATAACTACGTAATTTCAATCAAATTAATAATACGCAATGACACTTAATAACACGTTTTTAAGTTTCCAAAGATTGCGAACCCCCCCCCCCCCCCCCCCCCCCCCCCCCCTGCCCCATTATGGTTTGATCCAGTTCCTCCCATCTCCAGCGCGTAGACCTGGCTCACAGCTGCCTCACAGCGCTGCAGTCTGGCTGCACGAGTCAGTGTAAATATCAAAGCCCACAGAGTGTGTCATAATATTGGTGGCAGGCAGGCAGGCTTTTCCAGTAAGTTGTTCAAATAAAAGGATTATGTTAGACATAAGTTACTATTGAGTGGTAGTAGAACTTCTACGGTTCTACCACGCAATACATAAAAGTGTTTCACGTCCCGAATTGCGATCTGGTCATACGGTTTCCTCGAATAAATAATAATAACGTTTCCCTCTCTGGTTGGCGTTAGCTTTAGTGCTAGCCGCTAGCTAACATTACATTTACATTTACATTTAGTCATTTAGCTGACGCTTTTATCCAAAGCGACTTACAAGTTCTGTGCGACAAGACAGCAAGAAGGGTATAACTCTATCAGCTGAGTAACAATGTTCATCAAAGTGTTGCGTGTTACAGTGTAGGTTAGTTTATTAGGACAAGTGCATGACATTAAGGTTAGTCGGGGTTAGTTTTTTTTTTTTTTTTTTTTTTTATCATTTCAGATAATGGTTGAAGAAGTGAGTCTTTAGTCGACGGCGAAAGATTGGACGGGATTCGGCTGTCCTAACTGGGATGGGTAGTTCATTCCACCATTGTGGGGCAAGGACTGAGAATAGGCGGCTTCTCTTTGATGACCCTCCGGGAGCTTGGATAGGAGTAGATCTGAGGCGGCCAGAAGATGCAGAGCGTAGGGGTCTTGAGGGTGTGTAGTTAGAGACCATTGACCGGAGGTAGGCGGGAGCGGTTCCCTTTGCCGCACGGTATGCTAGGTCGAGGGCCTTGAAGCGGATACGTGCAGCAATGGGGAGCCAGTGCAGGTCCCTAAGAAGTGGGGTGACATGGGCCGACTTCGGTAGGTTTGAGATCAGGCGGGCTGCTGCGTTTTGAATGAGTTGAAGTGGCTTGGTGGCAGTGGCC